>NC_092417.1:118361074-118626074 GCF_040894005.1 Engystomops pustulosus | reverse complement strand
GATAGATAGATAGATAGATAGATATGTGATAGATAGATAGATAGATATGTGATAGAGAGATAGATAGATAGATAGATAGGAGATAGATAGATAGGAGATAGATAGATAGATAGATAGATAGATAGGAGATAGATAGATGACAGCTTCTCACATGTTGCTGATGTTTAGCGACTTCCCTGCTAGTCAGGCACAGGGGCCCCTTTGCAGGAGAGCAGGGTAACATGGAGGGACAGTAACATGGAGGGACAGTGCATTTACTGATCCAATAGAAGTCCAATTGAAATGTGTCATACGCCCCATGTTAAAAGTGCACCAAAAAAAGTTGGTGCAGTCTGTCAAAGCAGTGCAGGGGGCACCAGATTCATGAAGAACGTGCGCCAGAAATCCTGAATCTGGCGCCCCCTGCACACTACACAGGACACTGCACATGGTACACATGTACTATGTATTCTCACAGCATCATGGTCGGTCAGGCTGACATGCATGGCGGAAGTCTAGGTGGTTGCAGGGGAGGCAAACCCCACGTGTATCGTCACTCCAAAGTGACACTTACCCCTGAGGAAGTCACTTTGAAGTGAGGATACGCATGGAGTTTGCTGTCCCTGCATTTTTCTAGACCTCCGACATATTTACACTTTACTGTCCGCCTGACCGACCATGATGCTGTGAGAATACATTGTTTTGCTCTTCTTGTATGCATTGATTGTACAAAATTAGGTGCAATCGTTGTTTTTATGACTTTTACTAATAAACTTTTGTATTTTTGCATGTTGATTGCATCTCTTTCTGTGTATTTTGTAAGGAATTGCAACCAAATCACTAGATAGATAGATATGTGATAGATAGATAGATAGATAGGTGATAGATAGATATGTGATAGATAGATAGATAGATAGATAGATAGATAGATAGGAGATAGATATAGGATAGATAGATAGATAGATAGATAGATAGATAGATATGTGATAGATAGATAGATAGATAGGAGATATATAGATATGTGATAGATAGATAGATGATAGATATGTGATAGATAGATAGATAGATAGATAGATAGATAGATAGATAGATAGATAGATGATAGATATGTGATAGATAGATAGATGGATATGTGATAGATAGATAGATAGATAGATAGATAGATAGATAGATATGTGATAGATAGATAGATAGATAGATAGGAGATAGATAGATAGATAGATAGATAGATATGTGATAGATAGATAGATAGATAGATAGATAGATAGATAGATAGGAGATAGATATGTGATAGATAGATAGATAGATAGATAGATAGATAGATAGGAGATAGATATGTGATAGATAGATAGATAGATAGATAGATAGATATGTGATAGATAGATAGATAGATATGTGATAGAGAGATAGATAGATAGATAGATAGGAGATAGATAGATAGGAGATAGATAGATAGATAGATAGATAGATAGGAGATAGATAGATGACAGCTTCTCACATGTTGCTGATGTTTAGCGACTTCCCTGCTAGTCAGGCACAGGGGCCCCTTTGCAGGAGAGCAGGGTAACATGGAGGGACAGTGCATGGTGGAGAGTACAGGAGGATGACTGCATCAGGAGAGGTCAGAGCTCAGCCTGTTACTTGTGTTATCTCTGCAGCCTCCTGTGTGACCTGACTAATGGTGGAGGGAGGAAATGGCTGATACATTGCTATGATCCATGTTGGGAGAGGACTCCTCTGAGCAGACATGTCTGGCTGCAGTTACCTTGTATCTCCTGCTGTAGGCTCCTGTGTAGCTGGTGAGCAGTGGCCATCACAGCACAATCTCTGCCCCTCCTCCTCTCTCACCTCCTATTGGCTGCAGTGTGTCAGGTGATCTCTCAGTGTGCAGAGGAGCTGTGAGCCCATGGAGTGATCTGTAGTGGAGAACAGCTGACTGACTGACTGACGGAACACAGCTACCACCGGGGGGCGCCAGCAACCAGAACAAAAGGAGTTATCTCAGTAAGCCTGCAGATTTTGTAATAAGTGTAAATGGTGAAAGTACTTTTAACAATGCATTGGACCCAATTACAGCAATGTGCAATGGTGACACAACCCCTTTAAGCACAAACCGAAGGGTTTCCTCGGGGTCCTCTGGTTTTCTCCCATACTCCAAAACATACTGGTAGGTTGATTAGATTGTGAGCCCCATTGGGGACTGTGACCTATTTGGCAAGCTCTGTGCAGCACTGCGTAATCTATGTACACTATATAAATAAAGAATCATTATTATTATTTTTTAAAAACTTATTATTATTATTATTAAACTGTCTGGTACATAATCCGGTTCTCTTCAGACAATCATGTATTGCAGATCAATGGGATTCAATGAAGTCAGTGGCGGAGATTTATCATATGCTATGGGCACCAGCATATGATATTCTTCTCACCCCCCTTCCCCCATGGATTTATCAGGCGGCATGCAGTATATGGCATTTTTGTTGGTAAACATTACAGATCTGCCTAAATAACAGTCCCTCCAATCTTACAGAGACTCTTGGCGATGAGTCTTTGCCCACCTAGTGATGTCATGTTGTTTTTGCTGGAAATATTTAAATCGTTAAACACCTGCAATATATTAAAAGGGCTCTGCCCGCTAGTCCATTTCATACATCCATGACAGTACTGTGATAGAACATGTAAAAATAATTCACAGTACTCACTCTATAAGCTTCACAAACACCCTACAGATACCAGGGTACTCAGAGGGGTACATAATTTCAAAACAGATAAAACAATAAGCAGACTCATATTACTTTATTAGTAATCTAACCAAGCTGAGTAGTTATAAGGGTATGGACACACTTGCAACATTTTAAGCAAAACCAGAACTGGGTTCGGTAAAGGGAGAATACATCCTGTATACTTGATGGACTGGCCACCACCATATGTTTGTTTTTGTGTCTTTTAGATGTGTGTTTTTATTGTATATTGATTTCCTTGATATTTATTGATAAGGATTTATGTATTTTTACAGATTTGGTATTCCAATATGATCTATTGTGATCCTATATGCTGTGGTGGGTAGAATCACTATTGTCTATATGCTCTTTTAGGATTTGGGCCATGCATTCAGTACATGGACTGTCATTCATCTAAATAACCATATGTGATCCTGCATCTAATGCCAGACAGCCCGTGTTGGCTGTTGTATCCATGTTTAGTTGTTGGTATTCTAGGTGTTAATGAATCTATAATTGTACAAAAGTCACATGAATCACATGAATCCAGTACTTACCCTGCCCCAGATTTGGTTACAGCATTGCAATGGCACTACCAGCCTGGCCTGAATTGTCTGGGGTAATATAACCTACTGACTGTGAGCAGGTCCTGGTCATCTTGAGTAAGTTCACTATAATGAATTCTAATGATAGTTTTACCCATCATGGGGTACATATACCAATAAAATTAGACATTTCAGAGCATTTACATCATCAGATGAAACACTAGAAATGAGGGCCCTTTTTACCATAGAGTTACAATCTATGAGGAAGGGGCAAGACATGGGTAGACATTACTTGAATTATAAGCCAGCTATTCATTAAAAGGGATAAAATGCATAGGTTTGCAGAGTAAGCTGTTCAAAGGTTTCAAGTGGTGAGAGATTACATAGACAGAACTAGTAGTCAGGGTTGATTAGTGAAAAGAGATTGAACGTTGCATGCTACTTCTGCCTGAAGAGATGGGATTTCAGGGCACGTTTGAAACCTTGCAAGTTTAGTATTAGTCTTATAGTATGGGATCGAGCAATCCAGAGAATTTGTGTAGCACAGGAGAAGTCATGTAAACATTAATCTGAGGTTTAAATTATTTAAGAAAATAATCATAGAATGCAGGCTGTTGAAAGGGCACGGATTTGGCCAAAAACTGAGGTGAGGGTAGAGAGGATGAGGATGTGGGGCATTAATATGAATTGAATTTGGAAGGAGACAACCAGGCAACCAGTGCATTGACTGGCACAGAGTAGAGCAATCCATGTAACGTCTGAATTCATAGACCAGTCTGGCTGCTGTGGTGAGAGTTTTGTAATTGAAGGAGAGATTGGTTGAGACTGGCTGTTCGTTGATGGGTTCAGGGAGGTTTTTTTATAATAGGGTTTCAACATCATGTTTGAAAGAGGAGGTAAATTTCCTTTATATGCTCAGTGTCCACTTGCATTGTATACACAGTCATTTTCTGAGATGACAGTGATTCAAGTTGGATCATCGTGTTTAATTGGATATTTTTGTTATTGCAAAGTACATTTATAATGTTTGTACTGTTTGAATTTCTACATAAACTTTTAAGTTTAATAAAAAAAAATTGTCTGCCTTCTGTTCATTCTAAGGTTAATAGAGATGTCCTCTGCCGCAAGCGGGAAGAGAATAACAGAAACAGAAGTTGGTTCAATGATTTATGTGAGGGTTTTAGTTGGTTCAGCAGAAACAAGAAGTTTGGTTAGTATGGTTAAATAAAGTATTAAGTGTGTGAGAGGCATACAAATGTGAATGAAGAGGCAATAGTTTGTAGGTGAGAAGGAACGCCACAAAAAACATTCGAAAAATAACATTATAGAATTTATAGAAGACAATCATAAGCATTATTTTTTCTTTTCCAGCTTACCTGTCTCCTGTCCTAATTGCAATGTTATAACTACAAATACACATATTCAATTTTTATAAATATATTTCATTTTTTTTGTCTACCTCTGCAGAGCACCTAGGGATGCAGCCGTTTTCAATGCAAATCTAAGTTAAAATCTGTATGTTATACAATCAGATTTTGCAGAGGAATAAAGTGAATTCAAACAGATTGTCCATTACTAAGTGTCATCTGAATGAGCAAATAATGAGACCTAGGAACAAATAAATACTGCTCACCCAATGTGCCGTGCTGATTTGTCTGAAATCAAATCTCAGCACAATATTCTAAATGTTGTCAATGTCTCCTGCAAATATGTGTCTAACCTTTATTCCGGTCTTCTTCAGGTTACCTTGATCAGTGCAGGTTAAAAGGAAGACATTTTGATTTTTGATATGGACCTCTCTACTAATCTAATGTACTACCAATATCATAGATTGTTTGGTCCCTGAATAGTTCATGAATGTGAGAATGAATTAGAAAAAGCTGTAATTTTACAAAATTTCACAATTAACAAGTATACATTCTAAGTATTTATTACTTAATATGGTAAATGTAAGTAACAAGAGTGTATCAATGTTATTATATTGTATTTTATATTATTAACACTTAAAGAGATGTTACCTGTCCAAGGTCCTCTAGTAACAAACATGTTATGGATTCTCTACAACTCATTGTATTCCCTTACTTCCCATCATTTACAAATTCACATCATTCTGTTTACTAGTATATCCATACCGAACGCACACAATCCTGAAACATAAGCTTTGTATTTTTGAAGACATTTATTTTGCCTATTTGTAATGTGTTATTACCTTATTTCCCATAGATTTATACTATTGCCTCATATTAACTTCTTGTCAAGCCTCAAATTGAATTGTGTCCATTATCGAACAGGTCACCAACTCATCTAAGTCTCTTTTGTTGGTATTATGAAAAAGTGTACAGTCATTTCTGATGGACATTTTGGTTGTCTTATGCACAGGAGAATTGTAATCACCTGTATTTAAAACTAATGGATTTGAAATAACCTACAGGCTTTCTACTTAAATGAGAGTTAGATTAATGAAAAAGACCCTTTTGCTTCAGATTGCATGACAACATTTTCAAATTACATTCCTGAAACAGACAATTCACTTATTCAGAGTAATTGGATGCTGAATAGGGGTTAATACGTACAATGTACTTAAATGAAATTCTTCTATTGTGAGTGAGGCCGAATGATACCTGAAGCATTTTCAATGGGGGATTGCAGAGGCTCGGAGTTAATTATTCCGCATTCTATTTTGTGAATGAATTCAAGCATGAATTCTACACGGCAAAGATTGGGATAATTATATTCAATTCTACCGAGTGCCCTGCTGAATGAATTGACCTTTTAGATAAAACTAGTCTTTTTGAGCAAGAAAGCAGAATAAAGGTTGCACACATATGCATAGGAGATTAAAAGCTTTCAATAAAAAAAGAACAAGCAACTGTTAGGAAGATTGATCCTTTACTTTTGTTGCTATAAGTTACAATTTTTCCAATTCCTCATGGTGTTCTGCCTGGTAACAAAATAAAAATCACTTTATTAATGTGAACAGTGGGAAAGAAGTTTGTGTTAAAATGTTAATAAGTATGATGTGTCTTTAGTTTGGTTATATGACTTTTAAGTGATTCGAGAACCGCACCAGGTAACTTGACATATATTATGTACTGCAATATTTTTTAAAGCCAACAAGGCAAATTTTACCTTTATTCCTTCCAAAGTGTCATAGAATAGGTGTGACACATATGGATCCAAATCACGGAATTTCATTCTTTATTAAATTAAAGAATTTTTCCTGAGCCATACAATATTTTTGTAACAGTTTGATTAAAAGGTGTCCTGAAAAATTACCTTTCGGAAACCATTTAATTTTGACTTGGAAACAGGGTTTTTTGAAAAAAAAAGTGAGAGGTGTGGTGGGTGTTGCCCCTGAAATAAAAATCTCACTTGATAGAATCCACACTTGGTTGCAGCTGCATAAGCTACATTAAAGGGGTTCTCCGGTCACTATATGTACTTTTTTTTTTTAAACTGACCAGTCCCTTTGCATTTATTATAGTTACACACCCTTACCTCACCACCCTGGGCTTTATGCTTTGGTTTCCTGCACTTGTCACTTCACAGCCCCCATTCTGCTAAAAGATTACATCTCCCACAACCCCCCTGGTCTGCATAGCTACTGCACAGCTGTACAGCCAATCTAGCAAATGAACACCTCTAGCAACTAGTCATGGCTGTGATTGACCAGGGGAACTACCATATGGCTATGGTGACAAAGCAACATAAACATGCTAATATGGAAACCATAGCTTTAAAATAAATTACTATTTTATCCGTCATCCTGCTTGACACAATGACAGGGTTTATAAATATATATTAATTTATGCTTTTACATTGTACATAAACTTTGAATGCACTTGTATGTTTTTAATTTTTGTTCTTCATTTGGCCTTTAAATCCCATTCCTTGATGACTTGACCAGCCCTCCACTGCAGATTCTTTGCAGTACAATATTGTGCTCATTGGTCTTTTTAATTTACAGCACCTACCCTGCTCCTCTCCTGTTGGTAGTCATGCACGGCAGGTTCAGTATATTCTTTAATTTTGCTATTGCACCATCTGTGGCACCTACCATAATGCTACCATTACTTCTTTCTTGTTATTTGTAATTGTTTGATCACTGAGTTTGGGAACACATTTATGCATTACCATGTATGTTACATAGTTAACATTTTTGTCACTTATTGTAGACCTCTGTCCCTGTATTACAGGGGCCTTTGACCATTTTAATAATTTTAGATGTATAATATTTTATCTTTTGGTATATAAATGAAGTTAATAGATTTCAAAATGCTAAATATTACTGTTCAAAAGTTTTCCAAACTGAAGACTTTCTCTACCTGTTTCCCTTTTGAGTGTTGTGTGTTGCTTACTGCATTTAAGGTCATTGGTTTCTCATTACTCTTGTGACCAACATTACCATATACCAGTCTATGACAAGTATTTAGAATTGCACTCTGAAGTGTAGGAGCTATTCAAAACAGAATATTCTGAGGAGTGTTCTCAATATTAGCGCTGGCTAGATGTCAATTCAGAATGGGCATATATTGCCTTAGGTAACCCTCTGCTAAGCCGCCGCTGTAAGGCTACTAATTCACAACACCTGAGAGGGTATGGAAACAAGTGCCCAGTGTAAGCATATCTTCTCACGTGAGATCAATGCCTGCTATGTTTAAAGTAGTTCTGATGGTATTTCTATGTTTCAGTATACCGTGTAAACCAGAGGATTTTAGAAATGTATATTTTTTTCTTGGCCAATGTTTCACACATTACCAATATTACCTATTCTTCACCAACTCATATAGGACACATTCAATATATCTACTATAGGTAATGAATAGATTTCCTGAATAGAACAATGTAAGTATTTTAATTATTCCTAATGAGTGGTGAACTATAGCCAATGCTAGGATCTTCGTAAAACATCTCGCCTTCTGAAGATCTGTTATGACACTTTGGAAAAGGACATCATCCATTTGGGAAATCCACTACCATCATTCAGTAAGAGGAGTATCCCTAGAAGAGCATATGAATGGTTTGCATCCAGTATTATACACTGTAAAGGAAAAATTGTAAGGGCCGGTTTTACACATTAGTATTTTGGACATAATTATGCATCAGAAATTGGTAGCTAAAACCCACAGTAGACACACAGAGAAAGGGCTGTGGAATCAAGGTTTAATAAAAGTTGAAACTTCTTAGTCTTATTTTTGCCCTTTTGGTAACCTTGTGATAATTTCTGTAATTTTTCAATATGTTGTACTTAATTAATCAGGTGATAGGATAATCATGGTATTGTTTTGAGAATGTGAAAAATCCTCAAGTATGTGTACAGGCATTCCCCTGCTTAAGGACGGGGCCGCATCTGCCATGAGGCGAGATGAAAATCTCGCCTCAGGTGGCAGAATGCGGAGCCCTTTAAAGAGCGGCATTTGCCGCTCTAATGTGGATGATTTGGGCGCTCGTTAATGCCCGAATCGCCCACCTGATAAATAAATCACACCTGTCTTTTTAAGACACAGGAGAGATTTACATACCGAGCGATGCAGCGCCTATCTAGAGCCGCGGCTGCCAGAAGAGCCGTGTGAAGACGGGGGCCGCGCGTCATGGGAGCACCCTACCTCGAGGTAAGTATAAGTTTTAGTATTTTTCATGGACAATTATTAATTAAAGTTGGCTAATAAGGGGCGAATACTGTTATATAGGGTTAGAATATATTTATATGTGTTCTTTTATACTGATGGGACTGTACAAATTTATATGGGGACAGATTCTGTTTATACTGTGGGGGGGGGGCTGTATGCATTTATATGGGGCCAGATTCCTTTTTTTCCTGGGGGGGGGGGCTGTATATATTTATATGGGGCCAGATTCCTTTTTTTTCCTGGAGGGGGGCTGTATATATTTATATGGGGCCAAATTCCTTTTTTTCCTGGGGGGGGGGGGTCTATATATATTTATATGGAGGCAGATTCTGATTATACAAGTGGGGGCTATATATATTTATTCTGATTATACAGGGGGGGCTGTATATATTTATAAGGGGCCAGATTCTGATTATACAGAGGGGGCTGTATATATTTATAAGGGTACATTTGGCCGTGAATTCAGCATTGATACGTCATGGTTTGGAGAACCCGGAATAGTCCTACTGATGGAAGAGATTGGCATCTAGTACCTTATAGATGACACTAATGACTCTCTGAACCTGTAGTCAGTCACATAGTGTCAGTGAGCCTGCCTGTGGGGATGTTACTTGTTAGTAAAGTTTTCAGCATTTACTGAACAGGGAGTGGGCAATGGAACTACTCCAGACTTACAGATGACCTCTCTGCTCAATGGGACCTCTGTTAAAGCTCCAATGATCAGCTGTAAGGTGACTGTAATAAAGTTTTATTGATAATCTTTTTTCCCATGACAGCAAAAAATTTAAAAAATTCAATTGCCACAGGGACAGAAAAAAACAATTGTCTAGCATTTCAATTATAAAATATACCAGTTCTGACTAACTTACAAATTCAACTTGAGTACAAACCTAAGGAACCCATCTGGTACATAACCTGGGGACTGCCTGTATCACATTCTTTAAGTGTCCCTAGATGAGAGTTATGTTATTACATTCTGTACCTAGTGTGGCAGGGTAGCCGCCACTATAGTTGATTTTGGTATAGAATGATTATGTTGCTGGATGTATATGGGAAAGTTGGGTGTTGTGCCACTAATGAGGATTAATTTGCATCCAGCTGGAAGTCCTTCATAACTACCTGGTGCAGACTTCCCAGATTGGCTCCACCCTGGGGAAGAGACAGGCTATGTCAAAGGCCTGTGGAGCTGTGGCAGTGAACTGTTAATGTGAGTTTTTGGGGTGCCTGGCAGTAGGTCAGCACCTGGTGAGGTAGGGAAACCTCAATGTATAGTCAGTGCTGGAGAGGCTTAGGCTTTATTTTTGCTGTTTTGATTATTTTGTTTTACTGCCGAATAAAACTGGCTGCAGTCATTTGTTACCAAATCACACAGTGGGGACAGTGAATTTACTAGAGTTCTCGTGAATTGTGCCTGTCTACCTCAGGAGACAATGATCACGGACCTAATCCCTTACACCACATATCCACAAATATTTCTTACCATTTAAACCTATTCCCATTTCAGAAGAACCCCTGTATATATATGCCCTGTTCCATTTCACCTTGATGGTTTTACTAGTTTTGATGGTTTTACCAGTCTTCTGACTCTTTTGTCTCTTTTTAGCTTGCTATTACTTTTGCTATAATGTGTATCTGACCCCTGCTACATTATTTGTCCATTCTCTTGCTATTTGGTGCGGTCTGATTTTAGTTGTCTGTTTGTTATATGTTGCTTGTCCATTTATTTTGCCATCTTTCCTGGATTGCAAGGCTTGTTAGGTTGGTGAAGGGTTGTGGGTGAATTTAAGGCCTGCACCCCCTTTTTTCGGTTCTGACAGTGGAATATAGAATTCTGTAGAATAACAGCAAGCAAAAATCCTAAACTTTGAGGATTTGATACAGAAAGTATATTAGAAAATTGTATAACTTTATATCATACAAACAATAACATTTGCTGAAATGGGAATAACCCTTTAAATTGCCTCATGATGTCTTTGCCAGAGGCTTTGAGTCTCATGGTACCAGCTCTTCAGAACAGTTACTTTGAGCAGCCCAAGTCTACATGACCCCATATTCACCAAATTGCAAGGCAACATCTTAAGTCCTTTCTACAATAATCAGCATTAACTATTTCATTAATTTGTCCTTGTAGATTATCTTCCATGCTATCAGACTTGATGGGTTAGCCTTCATTCCCCAATACATTAGTGAGTCTTTTGCTGGTTCACTTGTCCTTAGCTGGATCAGCACTGTATGTTATTCATATTTAGTATTGACTGTGGTCCTTGGATGAGCTATTAATATTATAAAATAATATGAATCTAGTTGCATAGAGGCACCAGACCAAAATGATCAATGGAGACTCCATCCTGAAAATACAACAGAGTTTAATATTATCAATCAGAACTTACCCAATATCTTGGTGGTTTAATTGTACCAAAATACCTCATTTTTTTATTATTATTATCACAGGATATACTCATTTATGTTGAAATAACTTCCATATCTACATAAAATACAAGCAAATATGTTTTTTTAAATAGGATATTGTCTTGGTTTACATTTCTGCTATATTTTTGTATAGCAGTAGGCATCTACAAAGGCCTAAAAATGATATAGACTTACAAAATGGTATTGTTTACAAGTAGGTAACATTTTTTCCCCCAAAATCTATGCCATGAGCTCTAAGATCATAATGAAAGGTTTTCACCCAGTGCATCTCTAAGTAAATCCAAATGAGTCAAGCTCCCTGGTTAATCAATACAGCGTTTTGTAAAAGGCAGATGTTGCCCACGAATTGCAAATGAATGATTTGCTTGTCAATCTGATTAATGGCAAACCCATCAATTTAGCAGTTAGTTCCTTCCTGCTCTTAATATGGTTTTCTTTGATTGCTAATGAGCTTTTCTGAAGCAACTGTAACCCCTCACACACCATAAACTACTCCATGTTTGTGAAAGTGTTAAACATAAAAATGTACTGTAAATGTTTTCTGACTTATACTACTCACTCATAGTTTGTGGATAATAGGCAAATGGAAATGAATTTTTACACTACAAGCAAAAGACAACTAAAGTGCACAGGACTCCAGCAATATAGAGCAAATCATACGTGCATTTAAAAGATTTGGTTTACTAATGTCAAGTTTCTTAGCTTTTAACCGGGATCACGGTATACAACTTCTTTGCTGTCTTTTTTAAACCGCTTTGGAGTTGTATGAAATCATAGAAAAGTAAAAAAATGTGAATATTAAATAGATTTAAAGGGTTTTTCTAATAAAAGACATTGTGGTCTTGTGGTTCCACCCTTTGCCGATCGCAGGGGTCCATGCAGTTAGACCTTCTTAAAACTCTTAATGTGCTATTATGGAAAATGGCTATTATGGGAAACCCCCTTTCATTGTATTTTAAAGAATTAATAAGGCAAAGCTAACACTTTTAGGCAGCAGTGCAAAATCTGTAATATGATTTCCAACCATTAGGTGCCACTTATTAAAGAGTTGTTCCCATTTCAGGAAATAAATATTATTGTTAGTGTAATGAAAAATCATTTTCATTTTCCAGTATCCTTTCTGTATCAATTCCTCACAGTTTTCTAGATCTCTGCTTGCTGTCATTCTACAGAAATATGTTTACTTCAACCAGAAAGAAGTCAGTGCAAAGTCATGTGATGTCACACAGGGGGGCAGATTTGGCAAGCTCTGTGCAGCACTGTGTTATTATTATTATTATTTTTTTTACTACTGCTCAATAGTATCATAGAGAGTAATCAGAGCTGTGTGTTGAAAAGATCTGTGCACCTGTTAGACATCACATGACCATGGACTTATTAGTAGTGGAAAATTGTAAAACATTTCATTATACAAACAATATTATTTATTTGTGCTTATGGGAACACCCCTTTAAGACATTGGTCACTCTCAAGTAAACTGCAATTCATGTAACTGCCAATCATTTCCTAAAGAACACCTCAAGACTTAAGCAAATGTGTTAAAATGAAATGTTATTGCCGCACCCCATCCCCTAGTTTACCTTATAGGAACAGTATTTTATGCTCCCAAACACACAAATGGCTCTTGACTAAAGGCAGATGACATACCCCAAATCTTTATAACATGCTATTAATTGTAGGATCGGACTGGTGTGAGATTCAACAATATTCTGTCTTTGATATATTTACCATTAGTATATTTAGGGTGGGTTTTAATATATTTCCAAAAATAATTCAATTGAACATTTATCTCATCACGTAGTGTTCAAGAATTCTTGATTGTGAGCCCGATGGGGACAGGGACCAATTTGGCAAACTCTGTGCAGCGATGCGTAATCTGTAGGCGCTATATAAAAAAAAAGAATCATTATTATTATTGTTACTGTCATTACTTAGGACAATGGCTGCAGTTGCATAGTTACTTTTTTATTGCCATGAAGGAGGCCTACAACTGGCTTCTTTTCATGACTACTAGAAGTAACCACAGCTGTATTCCTTCTGGGAAAATCCCTGTATCCTGAAATTCCCATATGTAATAACTAAACTGGCTTAAGAATAGGTTTATATTTTCGGTTTTCATTTCCATCATTGTGTTCTATCATAGGAGCTTAAAAATAGTGCTAAACCTATTGGAGGTTATTTATCTTTAGTTTTTTTTTTCTGTTTCTGGGCTTTGGACTTGTTTCATTTATCTTAGAGTGTGATATAGGTATGGGAGTCTGCTGTTTTAGCAACTTTTTTAAAAAAAAGTCTTACAAAATGTTCAAATCCTTTTTTCTTCTAAACTTTTCCTAGAATGGAGTTTATTTTTACCAAAATTGTACCATTTTTACAGCGATCTCCACCAAAATTTTAGATTTTTTATGCTTCCACATTTGGATTTTAAAGATATTACGTGCAACTATAAGAAAATAAAAGAGAAAAGCCTAAGATAAATGACCCCCATTGAAATCATTATTTATATAGCGCCATCATATTCTGCAGCGCTGTACAGATCATAAGACATTAAGTAATAACATAATAATAACAACATAGGCAGATGAAACAATAGGAATGCAGGCCGTACTCATAAGAGCTTGCAATCTATAAGATTCGGTCAAATATTACAGAACTGAGCCTTACACACTGCCTTGAGGGTAAAGTTTAGTTGCTTTTGAGTGTATATTTTGCATACAAAGTGTCTGCTTGAAACTGTTGACTTCACGGAATTAAGATGCACATATTGCTCATTCTTTGCACATATTCATATTTTTTCTTTTTGACAATTCGAAGGCAACAAGAAGCTACATGTTTATCATCAATATGCACTTCACAGCATTTCTAAAACCTCTTTGAATGACTGCACTCTTAAAGGCCTCATTGAAAGAGGTTCATCTGTAGATAGACTTAGATCTGCCAGCTGTAAATTCATGACCACAACAGAAAGCCAATGTAGTCTGTGAATACATGCCCTTAGTAGTATTTTACATTTATGACAGAATTGCAGTTAAAATGTGTCTGTAGAGTTCTATAGATAACTTCAACAGACACAACTCAAGCAAAGTCTTACAGGATAGGAAGTGAGATTTTCCCATCATAGACATAGACTTTAACACATTTCATTAGCCTTCACTATTAGGGCATCATTTTTTCAGGGAACAAATCATTTCCTGTTACGTATCATAATTTTTTTCTCATTTCAAGGGGTTAACATAAACTATGTAATGTTTAATTTATGCTTTAAAGCTGAAAGAAAATACATTGCTGCCATATTGGCAAGCTAAATATTGTTGAATGATTGGACTTCAAAGGGAATCTGTCACTGTCATTTTCACTCCTAGACCACAGCATTCTACCCAATGGTAAAATATCTTTTTGCCTTTTGTATATTAAAAATCCAACTTCATCCAATAGGGAAATTAGTTTATAAGTTCCATGCAATACCAGTTATCTCCAGTGCTCCATTATGCTAAAACAATGGAGGGAAAGGGTCAATTCAGAAGTTTCAATATTGGCCTCCATAGCATCTACAACCATTCTTCATTTTAGTTAGAAATACAGATTCAATAATAAACTAAGTCCTTAACTTGAAGTATCTAAGATCATGCAGCACAAAGAACTGTAGTCCTGGTAAGATTACTGACATTTCAAGTTCGGGTTTGTCCCAAATGTAAATTTTGTCGGGTCTGCTTAGCACTAATCATAACCCAGGTGTGTATTGTGGTTTACAAATACCTTACCACAGTGCACCACACAGTGATAGTATCACATGTATTAAACACTATAAGCTTAAGCCCCTTAAGTTATGCCCCTGCTCTTAGCCTGTATGTATGGTCACTGCATAGTGCCATTTCTCCTACTGTTATTTCCCACTTCCATTGCTTGCCACTTCTTTCAATTCTACTGAGATACTGAAGAAGGAATGTTCTAAATGTTCAATATGAACATTTTGTATCATCATTTTCAGAAATGGTCATATGAAAATCAATTGCCCCTTCCATTGGTATACCGTTTTTTGCAAATGCCAAAAACATTGAAAAATGTATTACCCCTTGTATTCTAGGGTGGGGTGGATTAAGGGGGTGGGAAGAGTAAATGCTTATATTATGTAATTGTTGGATTATTATTGTAATTGTATAATAGTGTTGCTTGTTTATTTGTATTTAGATGATAGTTGTGAAGTACTTTATTATTAAAATATACTCGATTGAAAAAAAAGTTGCATAAGACAGAGAGTCTTAAATGTTGCCTTATTTTATGAGTAATCCTGCATTGAATGCTACATTCTTTAAGATTCATGCAACATTTTAAAATATCTGGCAAAGAATCCATGACAACGGCAAAATGTCTCATGAGAAAAAAAACTATTTTTCCCAATGCATGTCTTCAAATAAATCAGCCCCACAGTCTTTATATTGAGACTCAGTACAATGAGTATGAAATAGGCTCTTAAAAATACTACATTTGAGTTCATCAGTCAACCTGCTTTATAAAATGTAGCTTTGTAGGCTGTGCTTCCTGGGTGGCAGTCTCCACATTACTCCACATGACTTTGTTACAGCCAGCTTTAATTTTTTATTTCCAAAGCTGAGAAAGCATTTGTTTAACAAGACTAAGTGATCTCTTTTTGATCATTCATCTGTATCGGGAGGGTTTGTGTGTATGGAGTGGCAGGAGGAAGCTGCTGTTGTAATCAAATGCATTTCTTATAGTAACACTGCCTAGAAGATAAGAAATAAAACACTTTAAACCAGTTGGTAAAACATATAACACAACAACTACTCTAGAGGCAGTATATAATGGACCTTTAAAATATGAATAATTTTAACAGACAAAACCAAATAACCATGTATTATTATGTATACAACTGTAACAGATTGTAACATTCTTTGCCCCCACAGCCCCCTTATACTGAGCTGTGATTTTAAGTATTTTATTTTATAGATGGGATAGTAGAAATTCACAATGTAGTGCATCAGGTCTCCATGGAGGTTAGTCAAAAACATCACCAGTAGCCACCTGTGACAAGTCTATTTATCTATGACCAGATTTACTGTACAAATCAATGGATATCATGAAGCTTTTTAAAAAAAATGTCCTATGTAGCCAATTTCATACCATGCAGGCTTCCCCTCCACATCCGGAGCTGTGGAGTGGAATACGGCTGCCATGGACCCTGGGCTGCAACAATATTATAACCCTTATAAGTTTCAGGCCTGTTGGAGGACCTTCGAAGGTCCTCAAATAGTTATTGTGTGCATTGTATGTATTGAGAGCAGGAACAGCTGTATGAGGATTACATAGGTAAAGGTCCTTCTGAGTATAGAATTTGGTGGGGGATTTTAGCTTGGGACCCAAACTGCCTATGTTATAACACCACTTACTGGTGCTGTTTGCTTATGTGACATTTATGCACTTTTTCAGCTGTAAAATTTAACCTTACAGGTTAAAGGATTATTATGTTGGGATCAATGCACTATTATTATTGAAGGATTCATATTGTGCAATATCTCAGGGTCAGTTGGTTTCAAAATCTCCCTGCTGTGGACATTATATGCTGGCGTCTAAAGTGATATTTGTTTCTGCCGCCTAGATGTTTCATTGACAAAAAAGTCACAAATTGGTTTGTGCTTATATTTTACTCACACACATTGTATATTTTTGATTTATGTAGGGTATGGATTACACACTGTACACTATTGTTGCTTCATCTATTTGTATTCATTTCTCTTGATCTAAATGTTAAGACTTGAAGACAGCAATCTGTATAAATGGGAAGGAAAAGAAGTTTAGAAAAAGAAATCAATTATATTTAACAAAAATGTTCTTTGGACTTTAAAAGGCCTTTGACAACTGCAGGGAGGCTGAATGTGCTCGATAACACTGAGGCAATAGGCAGGACTCTTTTGATAATGCAACTCCAGCTGAACTGTAGTAAATTATATCAAGCAACATTCAGAGTGTGGATAGATCTATTAAGTAACAAATGTTTTCCTCCCTGCTGGTTACACAATTAGACTTTTGAATATCCCACATTTAACCAACTTGATGCCAGAACAGAATGAAAACAAACACATTGGGGCAGATTTATTAATACTGTCCTAAATTAAGTAAGTATAAAGCTAGACAAGAAGAAGTAAAACTGCATTCAAATTCATCACAGTGGCTCAGGCTTTGTGGTATTATTGATGCATCCTATTAGAAGACAAATATTACACACATTTCCTGTGTTTACACCTGGCTGGCTAACTTCCACCCGTTATATGCACTGTAATATATGCACTGTAATATATGCACTTAATTTATACATATTGACCAAAGCTTGATTCCTAGACTCTTTAGTGTGGTCTAAACTATCTAAAGTACAGGCAATCCCTAACTTAAAAACACCTGCCTTACAGTAAACTCCTAGTTACAAACAAACCTTTCTACCACAATGCACCTTGTGCAAATGAATTAAATGAATAGAGTGGATAAACAACGTATGGTTGAGGAATTGGATTTATAAAGATTAATGTACAAAAAATTACAGTGAGATTAAATATGTATAGGAACAAATAAGTTGTAAATAGATATTTTCAAATGTTTCTCAATGTAAGTTAAACTATTAGAGCATACTGTATAATGTAATTATGTTTCGCATGTACCTGTGAATGATTTGATAAAATGTACCCAGATTTTTTCATTGGGATTCCGTTTTCCTCTGTAACTGATAATGTCATATTCATATTGTATGGCTACTTCAGTAAATTTAAAGTTGCATATACATCTCTATTGTGATGATCCTTTACCGTTTGTTTGGACACACTGCCTGGATTGTCTTTTTTGTGGCTACTCTCCCTGAACCTTTTTATTGAGATTTTATATATTTTTGAAACATATTTAATAAAGTTGTGATAGTAATTGGAACCACATATTTTCTCTCTTGTTTCTTTCTTTTTGGGTTACTCTTTTTGGGTTTTGGACTGTTTTATGTAGTCATGGGGCCATGGGTGCCTGATTCCTCATTTCCTACATGTTGTTCTATGTTTATTGGTTGGTATATATGGGTTGTTATCAGGCTTCAAGGATAGTGGGCCCACTGAATCACCAAGCAAGATGACGTAAGCCGACATCTAAGTCTAAGTGGTACCCAGTGTTCACCAGAGCCTGCCGCAAAGCGGGTTAGACTTGCTGATATGTGGTACCACCAGGTCGCTCCATGGTGGTGGCCAAGGCAAGGTGCAGAATCATGAGGCAGAGGCACAGTCAGGGACAGGAAGGAGGTCAGGACAGGCAGCACGGGATAAGAGTCGTAGCGTAGCGAAAGGTCAGGATAGGCAACACAGAAGCAAAGTCAGGAACGGAATCAAGGTCACAACGGGAAATCAGTCTAAATGCACATGGCAAGGAACACAGCTTTCTCAATGGCAAGGGAGCACAAAGATCCAGTGGGGCATGAGGGAGGAGGCTGGCTATTTTTTAAAGTGCCAGGTGGCCAGCGGGAATTGTCAGTGTGATAGCCCTTTAAATCTTGAGAAGCCGGTGCTCGCAAGCCCTAAGAAGCGGGGACACGCACGCCGGATCACAGGAGACAGTGCTGCTTTTATTAAATGTTTTTATTTTCTTATATGGACTTTGTCTAATGTAACATTGCTCAGAATCTATATTTTATATTTTGCTTGTTTTTGCAGTGTTTTAACATTTTTATTTGGAAATGGACCTTTCTTCCATGTCTTCTTCTAGGTTTTTTTTTTTTGTTAGATCGAAGTATATTTGTGCCCATGATTCTCTGTAAATTAGAGACAAAACTGAAGGAACACTTTAGGCAAACTAAAACAAATTAAAGCCAAACGTGCTTCAGAGCACAATAGAACGGTTCCAATATCATCTAAAGGACTGTAAGCACAGACCGTTTCTAAGGGACCTGCAAGAGCTTAAAGAAAACTGTGCATATAAAGTTGAGCATCAGAGACGTACAGTGGAAACTGAAGGTTCCTTGCTTGAAACTGACATTTTAAGATCCCGAATCTAGGCAGCAGTAGTGGAATACAAATATTACAGCTGGCTCCACTGGACCAAACAAGGTTTTTTTCTAGAATAAAATTAACCCCATGCGGTTTAAAGTTGATAATATTGCGGCTGTAAAGGACCTCAACCTTTTTGTGCAGACGTTGAAATGGCATAAATATCACAGGAGAAGGGATGCCAGAACTGGCAAAGATCTGGGGATTCCTAGTGACCTCCTGGCTAATGTTCATTTGCTGTTTGGCATGCAGTAGGATAATACCTCATGTGGTACGGGACTATTCACTTCACTCAAAAATAAAAATACTCAACTATCCCCCTTGAGTGACATGTCCCTCATTGATGTTTTCTTAAACCTGGTTGCTGAAGAACTTCAAAATGTAGAGTCATCCTACAGATCTCAGTTCTAAGTCTTGGAGGGCTAGGGACTCCGAACAACTCATATTGTATCAACTCTATAGTCATCAAGCCCTCCGACAGGGGGGGGGGCAATGTAGTGAATATGTACAGAGATGATTAAAAAAGTATTTGTGAACATTTATTGAAGAATAGGGACACGTATATTATTCAAGCTTCATATCCACCAACGAAATTTTCTCTAGAATTTACATTTTACAGACAGGCCTGACTGATGAGGCTGAATCCAAATTTCTACTTCCTAAGTTACCAACTATCGCTATCTTTTAGTCGCTGCCTAAAATCAATAAAGGCACAAAACCATTACAGGGGAGACTGATACTTAGCTATTAGTGTATATATCTATATCACATCCCAGACATAGTCCATTCCAGACAAGTATGGTGCAACTGGCAGCAATCCAAAAATAAAGTCCTAGGCCATACAGCCACTAACTAAACAATGTAGTAGTTTCCTCATTATTAAGAAATGATACCTACTGTTTAGCTTCCCAAATACAGCATACAGCATATATACTTGGTAGCTCACACAATGTTTTCCCAGGAGCAGAGAGAGCAATCATCTTCTGTCTCTTTTAAAGCTAAACCTCAAAGCTGCTGCGGATTAACACCAATCACCTCAATAACCTGGAGTGGCTGAGTAGGGACCAAACCCATCTCTCCATGCTGCAGCAGCCAAGTCCTCCAGACTGAAGGCGGAACACTCTATGCTATTGAGAAATATACAGGGCATCTGTCAGGATTGGCTTGTGATTCCAAGTGGCTAGTGAGTTTAAGTGGAGTTGAAAAAAGCGGAGTTTTGTGTGTGATAAGAGTGAATCTGTTGTTTGGGTGATTGTGGACTGAGTATATAGGTAATAGCAAGGCACTTTTCTTAGTGTCACAATTTAAATAGATTTTTTTTCCTTTCTTTGCCTGGTCTGCTAATTGGGAGGAGGGATTAGTGTTCACACCTGATAAATTAAAGTCTAGCAACTCACTTTTGAGCTCAAGGGCGTAACTACAGTGGTAGCAGCCATAGCAACCGCTATGGGGCCCACAGTGTCAGGGGGCCCCACCACCCGACCTGACACACTAAAGATAGTCAGAAGAATGTGCATTGTACATCATAATATGTATATAACTTATATGTGATGTATATATGCTGCATTTGTGTATATGGCGTCTGCATATACTGTATGTGTGTATATATGCTGTGTGTTTGTATATGTCACTGTATGTGTGTGTATATGCTCTATGTGTGTGCATAAGTGTATAAATGTGTGATTGTAACTTGCATGTGTGAGTATACAAAAATGTAAAATTTTTTAGTGGGAAGGGGGCCCCATGCCGAAGCCTGCAATGGGGCCCTGCCACTCCTAGTTACGCCACTGTTTGAGCTCGCTCAGTTTTGGTTTGTGATTCCAAGTGGCTAGTGAGTTTAAGTGGAGTTGAAAAAAGCGGAGTTTGAAAAAGAGAAGTCCACATATCTCTTGAATTATATATTTATCACTGTTTTGTTACTAGGATATGGCTAACAAGATTGGTGGTATGCTCCAGTGCACACTCTGTCGCATGTATACACTGTAGGAGCAAGAGTTCCAGGGTGAATACCGCTGTGACAGATGTGCCCATATTTTTCTACTGGAAGCTCGTGTTAGAGATCTGGAGGAAGATATTGCACGGCTGCGAGCAATTGACAATCTTGAGAGGAGTATGCTGCTCACTGAGCAAGCAATAAGCGGGGTAGAAGTGGAGGATGGAGAGGTAAGCCAGCAGGACCAGGTGGGTAGCTGGGTTACTGTAAATAGAGGGGGTAGGAAGGGGTCAAAGAAAAGGAAGGCCAACTCTGACTCTGAACATCCAAGCAAAATTGCAAAATTGTGCAATGATGTAAGGACGTCAGTGTCAGAAATGGCAGCCCTAGCGGATCCTGCTCTCCCTCACAGCCGGGGGAGCAGACCAGCTAGTAGTAGGGTGGATGGGAGTGCAGGTAAGCCAAGGCAGCTAGTGGTTGTAGGGGACTCTATAATCAGGAAGATGGATAGAATAATTTGTCGCCAAGACCGCCTCAACCGAATGGTTTGCTGTCTCCCTGGTGTCAGGGTTTGGCATGTGGTGGAAAGGGTGGATAAATTACTGGGAGGGGCTGGGGATGACCCAGCTGTCGTGGTCCATGTTGGTACCAATGACAGAATAGATGGTAGGTGGAGGAGCCTGAAGAATAATTTTAAAGAACTAGGTTCAAAGCTTAAGGAAAGGACCTCCAAGGTAGTATTCTCCGGAATTCTACCTGTGCCATGCGCTACACAGAGCAGACAGCGGGAGCTCAGGGAGTTAAATGCATGGCTCAGATCCTGGTGTAGAACAGAGGGATTTGGGTTCCTAGAGCACTGGGCTGACTTTTCATTGGGGTACAAGCTGTTTTCCGCAGATAACTTGCACCTAAATGGAAGGGGGGCTGCTGTGCTAGGGGAGAAGATCCTAGCAGGGGTGGCGGAGTATTTAAACTAGGATCGGGGGAGGAGGAAAAGGAAGACACTAAAGAGGTAGACAGGTCAGAGAGGGGGCAGCTTATGTTGGTGGGTGGTGAGTAGGCGGTGTATGGGGGCCAAAGGCAGTGGATAAGGAGATCTGCAAGTTACAGAACGGTGGTGAGGATATATGTACCAGTAAATTTACTTTAAATCAGACAAATAACTGTGGAAAATTAAATTGTATGTTCACAAATGCCAGAAGTATCACAGGCAAAATGGGTGAGCTTGAGGCTCTGATATTAGAGGAACAGTTAGATGTTGTTGGTGTAACAGAGACATGGCTCGATGCATCGCATGCTTGGGGTGTTAATATTCAAGGTTTTACACTCTTTCGGAAAGACAGGGCAAATAGGAGGGGAGGTGGTGTATGTCTGTATGTCAGAAGAGACTTAAAAGCGATTGTGAATGAGTCAGTGGTCTCAGAAGAGTGTGAGGAGGCTGAAACTTTGTGGGTTGAAATTCAAAGCCAAGAGAGCTTTGAGAAAATTATTTTTGGTGTAATATATAGACCCCCTAACATCTCTGAGGAAATAGAGGGTCACCTATATTAACAGATGGAGCGGGCTGCACGGGGGGGACCGTTGTGATAATGGGAGACTTTAACTTTCCAAATATTCACTGGGGTCAGGGCTCTTCTTCATCTGTGAAGGGGAGACATTTTATCAACTTTCTGCAGGATAATTTTATGTTGCAGCTTGTAGAAGATCCCACAAGAGGTGACGCATTGTTGGACCTTGTGATTTCTAACAATGAGGAGATGATCCAAAATGTCAGTGTCCGGGAGCCCTTTGGGAACAGCGATCAGAATATAATTATGTTCCTCTTAAACTTTAAAAAACAGAAACAGGTGGGAAAATCGAAAACTTTGAATTTTAAGCGGGCTAATTTCCAGAAATTCAGGGCTGCACTACTGGATATAGACTGGGATCAGATTCTGTCAAATGAAGATACTAATGTTAAATGGGAGAAATTCAAATCTATCCTGGGTTTTTATACTTCTAAATTTATTCCAATAGGTAACAAGTATAGACGGGCTAGATTACACCCTGCGTGGCTTACAGCTACAGTTAAAAGGGCAATTAAAGAGAAAAGGAGGGCATTTAAAAAATATAAATCTGACGGGTCACCTGAGGCTTTCAATACTTACAAAAAGCTTACCAAAATCTGTAAAAAAGAAATCAAATCAGCCAAAATACAAAATGAAAGACAGGTGGCTAAAGATAGTAAAACAGATCCCAAGACATTTTTTAAGTATATCAATGCAAAAAAAATGGGTCGGAACAGGTTGGACCCCTTTATTCTGAAAATGGGGCATCGGTGAGGGGAGACCAAGAGAAGGCGGAGATACTTAATAGGTTTTTTAGCTCCGTTTATACGATAGAAGAAAGAACTTCTGACGTGGGTGGTGCCAGTGCGGGTCATGGATCCTGTTATATACTAGACTGTCTGAATGTAGACATGATCCAATCTAAGCTCAATAAAATCAATGTGTACAAAGCTCCTGGACCAGATGGGTTACACCCTAGAGTTCTTAAAGAACTCAGTTCTGTTATTGCTGTACCGCTGTCTAACATCTTCAGGGATTCCGTAATGTCTGGTGTGGTGCCAAGTGACTGGCGCAAGGCAAATGTGGTGCCAATATATAAAAAGGGCTCTAGAACTTTGCCAGGCAATTACAGGCCTGTAAGCTTAACTTCCATTGTGGGGAAAATACTGGAAGGGTTAGTAAAAGACTATATACTGGAGTATGTGACATCAAATAGTATAATAAGTGATAGCCAGCATGGGTTTACTAAGAATAGAAGTTGTCAAACTAACCTTATCTGCTTCTATGAAGAGGTGAGCAGGTGCCTGGATGGAGGAGCAGTTGTGGATATTGTGTTCTTGGACTTTGCAAAGGCATTTGACACTGTCCCTCATAGATGCCTGATGGGTAAAATTAGGGCTATTGGTTTGGCAGAAATCATTTGCAATTGGATTGCAAACTGGCTAAAGGATCGTATCCAGAGAGTTGTGGTCAATAATTCCTACTCTGAATGGTCACCAGTTATGAGTGGTGTACCCCAGGGTTCTGTGCTTGGCCCACTACTATTTAATATATTTATTAATGATATAGAGGTAGGAATTAATAGCACTGTGTCTATTTTTGCAGATGACACCAAACTGTGTAGTGTAATACAGTCTATGGAGGATGTTCATAGGCTACAGGGTGACTTGGACAAACTGAATGTTTGGTCATCCACTTGGCAAATGAGGTTTAATGTGGATAAATGTAAGGTTATGCACCTGGGGGCCAATAATCCAAAGGCAAAATATGTACTTGGGGGAGTAAATCTGGGAGAGTCCCTTTTTGAGAAGGACCTGGGGGTACTAGTAGATCATAAATTGAGTAACAGCATGCAATGTCAAGCAGCTGCCTCTAAAGCTAGTAGGATATTGTCATGTATCAAAAGTGGTATGGACTCTCGTGATAGGGATGTAATATTACCACTATACAAGGCATTGGTTCGGCCTCACCTGGAATATGCTGTCCAGTTCTGGGCACCGGTCCATAAAAAGGATGCCCTGGAGCTGGAGAGGGTTCAACGTAGAGCCACAAAAATGATAAGGGGTATGGAGGGTCTTAGTTATGAGGAAAGATTAAAACAACTGGATTTATTTAGTCTGGAAAAGAGACGACTACGAGGGGACATGATTAATTTATTTAAATATATGAATGGTCCATACAAAAAATATGGTGGTAAGTTGTTTCAGATTAAATCAAATCAAAAGACGAGGGGGCACTGTCTCCGTTTGTAGAAATCAAGGTTTAATCACCGGGGACGACAGGGCTTTTTTACTATGAGAACGGTCAATCTGTGGAATAGCCTGCCTCAGGCGCTGGTCACAGCAGGGACAGTAGAGAGCTTCAAGAAGGTTCTAGATGCCTTTTTAAACCTAAATAACATTGATGGTTATGTCATATAGAATTGTTTCCCCTAATTCCCTTCCAATCCCTTCCCTTCCTTGGTTGAACTTGATGGACAAGTGTCTTTTTTCAACCGTATAAACTATGAAACTATGAAACTAAGAAGTGGTAGTGGACCCGCTGTACCACCGTCGACGATGGCGCAAGCTTATACCTGGGAACGGAGTCTAAGTGTCAACCGGTTTTCACCAGAGCCTGTCACAAAGCGGGTTAATCTTTTTGCAGCGTGGTACCCTCAGGTCGCTCCACAGGCACGGCTTTGTCTGTGGCGGTGCCCGGCAGAAGGTTGAGACAGACAGCACAGGATCAACGTCAAAGGCAAAGCAGAAGGTCAGGGCAGGAAGCGGGAAGCGAGTTCAGTAACAGAACTGAGGTCACAACGGCAAATCAGGACTAGCGCACAGGGCATGGAACACAGCTTTCTCTGAGGTATACAAGCACAAAGACTTGGCGGGGTTTGCAGTAAGAGACTGGCTTATCATAGATTCCAGGAATGGCCAGTCAACAGTGTGCTGGCCCTTCAAATCTTTGTGAGCTGGCGCGTGTGCACACTAGGAGGAGGGGATGCACACGCCTGGCCGCTGGACGCTGAGCAGGAATGAGGACGGGTAAGTTAGGCTTCAGGGTAGTTGAAACTTGGTGGGGAGCACGGATGTGCACACGACCCGAGGCTTGGGTTGTGGGAGCACCTGGGACATCTAAATTAGCAAATAAATATTGTAACAATTGAGCATCCGCTCACTCCCGGTTTCAGGTTCCTAATCAAGGTTGGATTGATATTGTGTACAGCCCCCGATGCAAGGAATTAGGCAGACCTCTCGGATGGCTGGGAAATTCACAAGATGAACAAAAAGAGGTGTATTCCAGCACACATCATTTTTTCTAAAAAACAATGAATTTTATTTTATAAAGTTTTAAACTGCATGGTCACGTTTTGCATATTATTCTGGAATATCTTTGTATTTAGGACTTTTCTTTTTCAGTCCTTATTCATGATTAATGTGCTGAAAAACATCACCTCGGTTTATACATGAGTCAATTAAAAAAAATAAACTTACATAGTTACCCTCTGGCGTCCCCGGTGTCGCTGCTGATGACGTCATAATGTGCGCCGGCCGGCAGATCGCATGCAGAAGAAAGAAGAGGAGCCGCGGGGACCCGAACATCGGGGTGCTGTGCCAGGCATCAGGACCAAAGGTGAGTTTGTTTTATTTCTGTGCTTGCCTTATGTGTGGGCTGGCTGTATACTACATGGGGCTGGTTGGATGTATACTCAATGGCGCTATTTTAAAAAATATGTTTTAATTTCTTATCTACATACAGTAATAGTATATATCTTTTTACTATGTTGATGATATCATTATAATCACCACTGTACGTGGTAGAAAATTTTTGATATTCCCTTATATTGAAGTACACGGGGGAACTATATAAAATAGTTTACATAATTTCTTAGTAACTTTTGACATAATGACACCTTTCTGATCTGTGAGTATCTCTTTCGGTATTCCAGTACGGGTAAACAAGAAAAAAGATGGCTATGGGGAAGCCTCATAACAATGTACATATAACTGAATTTTCAGTACAAGGATCTCTCCAAAGACCTTTTTATACCTAGGCCTGTGACCAGGAAAAGGGGGCATCCTCTATGCCTAGAGGAGAGGTGGTTCTACCATCACCATAGACAAAGGTTCTTTACTGTAAGAGCAGTGAGAATTCTCTGCCGCAGGAGGTTCTTATTGCGGACTCTATGTACATGTTCAAGAGGGGCCTGAATGACTTTCTGGAGAGCAAAAATGCCACAGGTGATGGGGAAAAAACATTTTTATTGTTAAAGGTTGGACATGATGTACTTTCATATTATACTATGATACTATGATATGAAAAAATTATTTTTCAATGGCTTTTGATGACATCTTCCTTATAATGATTGCTTCTGCATAGGGTGTAGTGTAATTGACCACTACCAGAATATGCTGGTAACAGACTTAACAAGAGGTCCTACCAGGTCTATTGCAATACTCTCAAATGGAGTTTCAACAATTGGCAGGGGCACAAAGGGATTCCTTGATCACTTGTTCATGGTAGTACACTGCAATACTATAATGTTTTGCAGCATATTACATAGTCAGTCTATGCTTTTTGCATTCTGCATAGGCTGACATTAGCACTGTTAGATTGGGCATTCAGCAGAATATGAACAGGCTGCTACTGAAGGCATAACTCTACGTCAAGGTGCGGGAACTAATAACACATTTATTATTCTAATGTATTGATTAAAAGGAATACTTATTGTGATTACAATCTACTCATGGCAACACCAATACAAGTTATACATATAAGGTATATGGTTAGGTTATCTTTTTGAACCAAAAAGTTCTTTAATCACAAAAGGTCCATGAAACAGGCTGATAAGCCAGACATGATGGCAAACCTACAGCCTCAGGAAGAGTGGAATTTGCCACCATTCTTGGCTAAGAGTTCAACATCCTCATCAACTGCCTCCTATGGGGCAGTCCAACCTTCTTAAAAATTATGCATCCCAGATCAAAAGCAACAATAATGCCATCATCCACCACAACACTTACCAATGTTCATTAAAACCTTGAACTCAACAATACAACAGCACACCATTGCTGGACATATTCTGGCTTAAAAGCTACACCATTTCAAGCTGTGGTGGTAGGAAAAAGGTCCATTGTTACCTTCTGTGCCCGCTAGGCATAGGTTAGGCCAGATAAATATCATTTTCTAAGACACTTCATGGATATATGGCTCGGAGGTACATAAAAACACAATGCACAAAATCACCCACACTCCAGCAGCTGAAGAAATTAAATCTTAGCTCACCTTTTCCTGCTGCAACCACTCCCCTTGAACCTACTTTTTGTTTAAATGTTCTAGGGGTAAATCCAATTCTGCCCCCTTGATACCCCTTAGAATGAATAATATATATGACCCCCTTAATAAACAAAATAATTGATGTGCCCCACAATACATTGTATTGAAACTGATGACTCCCTTAATTTATTTAGAATAAATATATGATTGCTAAAAAATTGTACAGTTACTTACTCACCTGCTGACTCACAACTGCATCCTCCTTTGGGATAGTGCAGACAGTTTGATGACTAAAAGAGATTTGAGCAACCTGTGTGGGCCACGTGTAGTCTGTAACCATGGGTACACATAGATCTACATAGGTGCTGAAACACAAAATGGTACAACATTTTTAATGAGGTTATTTGCAGATTTGCTTAATTTTTTTATACATTGGAGCAATTTGAAATACTTAGAGATGAAGACATACATTTCCTTTTTTCTGAATAGTGTCATTTTTCTTTAAAATATTCTACAATATTCTTATTTTTTACAGCATGTCAATTTGCATTGTTTAAACTATTAGTGCCGAATGTCTTTTCCCATGAAGCTGTTAAGTTTAAAAAAGTACTTTGTGTTTTAACAAGTAATACTTTAACACTAAATTTAATTTTAGGCAGCAGTGGGAAGCGCTGAATTAATTATGGGTGAGCTTTGATGAAATGTAATTTGCAAATTCCTTTTTTTTCTTGTAGCAGGAAAGATTTAATAAAATGATAGAAGTATATGGTGCTGGGATATGACATGGTGCAAATCATGGCATGTGTATAGTTTTCTATATAGTCTGGGTATTATGCACTAGCACCTGTTTGTGTCATAGAAATGGAAACTGGAAGTGAGAAAGTACAATTACATATTTCCTGACCATAAAATGCCAAGAACACTGTTTTAGTCCATATCAAAATATGATAGGAAGTGACATTGTTGGTCTGGAAGCTCTGTGGTCTCCAATGTTCACCCAAAGAAAGTTAGCACTGGATACACTTCTTACTGGTTTTTGTCTGTTAAATTTGCTTTATTTCTTAAAAGGTCATGTGACCATAAAATCAGCATTAATAAAAGTTGATAAAACATGGATTGTGAAAATTGAATTTAAAGCAAAACACGTTCCAAGTCCTCAGTTATTATCTGGTCTGTATTTTCTATTTTCTGATCCTTTTTATATTTTATTATTATAATGTCTTTCATTTGTTTCTCTAACACCAGAAACTTTACAGCAATCATATGTTCCCAGGCCTTCTTGTCTTTTGCTGTCAATGGTGTGAGCAAATGTTATACGCTTATGTAACAGAAAGTTTACACCCTACCACTGGATGGGACATAAGTTTGGAGCTCCAATGAGCATGTCTAGGGGCCAGTGTGAAACTAATATTTAGTGAAAAGAAATACATAGTTGATAAAATTAAATGTTTAACATAAAAACTTAAAATTCCCATTTTCTGATAACCCTATATATGATAGTTATTAGTCTTGTTCTATATGACCTAGTGTTACTGTGTTGCATAGAATTCATTAAGCTATGATATTTGTATTATAATTAGTGCTGAAGCACGAAACTATGATGAAAAATATTTAAAGCAAGCAAAGAAGTTTAAGTTAGATGATATTTAGAAAAATACATTATTTTTCACCCAGTATAGTAAAGGTGCATTGGAAGTAAAAAGATTAATAGAAAAAAAAATGATCCTAAAGTAGAAGATTTTTTAGTAGATAAACCCACAATCATATTCAGAAAAGCCCCCAATATGAAAAATATGGTCACAAGCAGCTGAATAAAACAAAGGGATAGAAAAAGCAACAGACCAAATGTTTTTTTTTATCCATGTAAAGGTTGTAATGCATGAAAGATAACTAAGGGTGATTATGGATTTTATAAGAAGTAATGAAACCAAAAGATATCCTAAAAGCCTTCTGTCTAAAAATAATAGAAGAAATTTTGGAATACAGAACATTGAATATACATAAAAGTGTTATGTTTTTAACATTGTTTCTTTTTATGTGAAACGTATTATTTTCCCAGTGTAATACAAAGGAAAGTATGGAATAGCCATAGGCATGCTCTGGAAGAAGCCACAAGGTGAAACCCAGGGTTCCACATTGATGCAATCTGGCTTGTTTTTAGTACAAGCACTGAAATTTTCTATGCTTGTGAGTATAATAAATACTTTTAATATTTTATTTTAATCTTAGACGTGACTAATTATGGAGCCGTACCTGTGTGTCTAGTGCTTGCAGGATACAATGAACACGAATGGGAAGACGCATTGATATTTCTGCTTTCTTGATTTATCTATTTTCAACACTGACAAGTGCAGTGGATTACCTGCTATGATTGAAGTTCCAAATTCCTAGGAGATTGTAGAGGTAGCAGCTTACCTAATATTTTGATAAATTTTTACCATACAATATGTATAGACAAGGGGGACACTACATGTGATAATGTTTATCTCCCCAAGCAAACCAACCATCACTTTTGCCACCTTATCCAAAACAAGTGCAAATACGTTTCACAAATAAAATAAGAAACTCCTGAATCCTGAGGAAACCTCCTTGTGTGTTAATAAATGTGAGGCTCTTGCCCAACTCCCATCTTTGTGGATGACCCATACACTGCTCCATGTCAATCTGCATTTCATATTTGAGCTTAGCCATGTAAGTCTCCATATGCCTTCAAGGTGGCTTTATTTGGCAAAATCTTAATAAGGAGAACTCTTACTTCTTGACTGTAATCAAAGGCTTAACCAGTTTCCTACACTGTACTGAAGATATGTAACCTCATTTACAGAATCAAAGCAGAATCTGTTCCTTCTGGAAAAGATTTATTGGATTGGCTTTTGTGCTGATAAGATCTAAATTTTGATAGAGAGATCCTAAAAACAGGCTGGAGGTCAGGACAATCAACACCCCAACAGTGCTCACCCAGAACCCCTCATAAAATTAATGGGGTTGGGAAAAGGGCCCCTCTACATCTTTTTGCCAGTTCAACTATAGGTTATGGCCTACTAAAGGTCACAGCTATAAATCCCCACCTTGATTTTTAGAGCAAAGAAAAATGTGACGTAATCCATATTTCAGCTTCACAAATGTCCCTAATAATTAACAGCAGGCTTCTGCAGTTCTTATGTCAACAGCTAAGAGGTGGCTTCACTAAAACAGGAAGCAATTACTTAATTCCTAAACTATTAATACTAAAATCATCATGCCCAGTATGTATGCATGTGTGACATTATGAGGGAAAAGCTGGAATTAAAACCAAGTTAATAGGATGCCGAGAGGACAAGATATCAGCCTAGAAAGAGTCTGAGGCATACAAGGTTTGTTTACACCTCTTAGTAATAAAAATCAATTATCATATGCCTGGACTCCTGGTGTCATCACAAGCAGGGGAGGGGGGGGGGGAGGGGGCTGGTCAGTGAATCTTAGAATCTATTTAGATGAAAGTCTCCATCTAAACATGGTCATTCTTTGGGGGTCCCAGGTGAACAGTTTGATCAGGCTTCTGCTTCCCCAGGTGCCAGACTTATAACGTCACATAATGTATTAAGTTCTATTATCATTTTACCTTTTTATTTTACCAAACTGTTATTTTTTGCATTGTTTGTTTATGTCTGTTTAATTTGTCATCGTTTTGTATAATCACCCTTTTTAATTGTAAACACTGTCCTTTTGATATTAAACGTCCATCTAATAAAAGCCTTCTAGTGTTCTAACAAATTCCATAACTCTGAGGAGCCGTTACCTATATTGATTGCTTAATTTGTGACTGTAATTTAATATTGGTGCATAATATATCCTAGGTGTCTCTTTAGCCTATATATGATAAGTGGTGGCAGCTAAATCATTCAGGTTCTTGGAGGGCATAAAAAATGTTAGAGCATGGTCAAGTGAGAAGCGGCAGGCTCCTTTACTGAACCTTAATCAGTTCCAGTCAGTGAGGAGCAAGGCAGCAGCTTTAATCCCATATCATGACATTAGGCTTTCTAAAGTCATGCTTAATGTTAAGGGCTGCCTTACAAGGTAGATAAAGAGGCAGTGTTTTCCATATCCCATCCTGGAAAACATATTTCCCAGACTGACAACAGTTACTGATATCTATGAGCTGAGAAATCAGCATGCATTAAATTTCTGTGATCAGCAATGTGAATATCATTTAACAAAACGTATTGATGGTGTGCTAAGGGATTAAATGAGTTGGCCACTTTATCTCATGTTTTTATGGTTACGAATGCCTGGATGATGAGTAAAAATTTACATATCAGTAAAACACTACTGAACTCTTAATAGATGTATATATGTAAATTACCTAATGTTCTGTCTTCCCACACACTCACATTACAAAAACATTAGGTAAAGTTGCCAACCTTTTTAATTGCTGGAGTTTTCACAGATGTCACCAACATCAATTATGGCATAGTGCCCCTTTTAAGTTGGTCATCTAAAGATAGTGATGATCTATGAAGTGATGGCTTTTCTTACTGTAGCATTATGAAAATAGGGAGCTGAGGCTCCTTCTTTTTAGGGTTAGATGGTGGTGTTATAGAAGAAACACTCAATATCAAATGCTTGATACTTTTTTGGGGGGGGTGAAATAAATCTTTTAGAAATGCTTGCAAACTCTTTAACAGTGTCTAGGATAAGCCTTTGTGAATACTATGCAGGTTTCCCAGTGGCTCTGTATCCTCCACAGATCATTACTTAACACTCCCAGTTGTTGTATCTGGAAGTTGATTGTTATAGATTAGTATATACAGAGTTTTATAATCTAATTCAATATAGCTGGGGAGGTCCAGCTTGGCATGGTGGCAATATGTTAAAAAAATATTTGTATACCTTATTATGTGTATAATTTTTTATATTGCTTTTCAGAAATGTCTCAATATAACTTTATAAAAGTTGCTAAGTATGCTCTTACCCACAAAAAAAACATTTGCACACACATTTCTTTAATGAATTAATATTTGTCTTCTTGACATGTCTTGGCTTTGACAAATGACAATGTTGCATGTATTCCTTACTTACTTTTATACTTTTACTTCCAACAAAATACATAAAGTTCATGGCACAGGGCACACACCATTATGGAGAGTAGACTTTAGAGAAAAGCTTAATAATGGATTTGATAAATGAAACGCAATTATGAAGTCTCTTTTGTTCTTGCTTATAGGACAACTTGCTGTTAATCTCCATCCTGCCACACAGATGTATGTGTATTAATCATTTGCAAGAAAATGCTTTTAACTATGACCAAAAATGACATGAACCATAAAAAAAAATGAATGCTTTGATGAAAGGTCACTTGTGCATTTCTGTAAAAGCTGCTGTAATAATGTAGTATTATTCAAGTAAATATATTTTGCCTACCTTGGGCTCGGGTTGATTATTAACCAAAATAAACCTGTATCTGAATGAAAAGATCTATTCTCACCCTGATACTTTCATCCCTTTCTTGACTGATTCTAACTACTGCTATTGGTGCTATTACCAATTGTGGCAGTTAACCTGGTAGGTTAGGTAGGTTGAATGGTTAGCATCCCCCCGACATGACATCTGGTCTGTTTATACACCAGACGTTCACCTCTTGGTTGCCATGAAAGCTGGGAGTCTGATCAGGACAGTTTACCTCTTAGGTGCTGTAGTCAACAGTAACTTCAAAGAAGTTAGTTGGAGGAAAAGGGATTCCCAGTGTCATACAGGCTTCCATGTTTAGGGCCCCTATTGGATAAAATAAAGTTTGAAGAAAGTTGTAGTAATAAAAGAGTAAGATCTTCTGTTTTAGCATCCTACCTCACAAATAGAATTTAATGTGGTCAAAATGTCAGATGTATCCACATTGTACTATAATACTTAGGCCTCTTTCACCCGCATCATGTCATAAGGCTTCCTGACGTTCATGCTTGATGTCAAGGAAGCTGCCTTAAGTAGCTAAGAGAAGCATGGATTTCTTAAAAACTTATTTTCATATTTTCCCATAAACATTTACCTTGATGTTTTTCGTTGATCGTACGATACCATACACAAGGCGTTTTAAAACACAGAGCATGTCCTATTTTCTCCAGTATTTTGGTCCCATATACCTCATAGAAGTCTATGGGGAACAGAAAAAAGTGATGCATACAGTTATGCACCGTATGCTTCCAGAAGAATAACGCAAGCTTTATCTATGAACGTCACATTGTCTGGATTCATCTGAATCGAGCTACAGAGAACCCGCCACTTACCGCTAAGAATCCCAAAGGCACACTACACATACCGTCTTGCACGGGTGAGAAGGTAGTTGAAATTCACTTCCGATCATCCAAACCAAGCCGAGGGAAAAGTTAAAACAACACATGATGGGAAAGTCCAAAGCCTTCATGAGTGATGATAACAAATGGTGCAGGAGGTCCAGAAGAACAAGATTAGACATCTTGGTTCTGGAAGCCCTGAAGATCGCTGCATCCAAAGAGCTTCTATAGGCCCCAATATCCATAATTATCTGATGTCTGTTACCTCAGTTGACCATCTTCTGGAGGACTTGTGATCAGGGTTGCGGTTATAGGATACCAACACGAGTTGGTGCATCACTCCTGAGGAAACGTTCATTATGACACTGCAGTAGGTTTTTCTATATATATATATGTATATATATAAATGATGAAAAGGCAGCACAAAAAATAAGTGAAAAAACGGTGGTTTAATCCATAGAAGACGACGTTTCGGCTCGTATACACGTGAGCCTTTCTCAAGTGAGGTTACAAGAATGAGTGAACATATATATACTCTATCTGTGCAGTATAGTAATTAGTACAAAATTCACAATAAAGTGCATAATCGACAAAGTGCAGTGCTTCCTTATAGTACATTCAAAAAATACATGAATACAGCATGTTGTGAAAGCATATAAATACATGATCAAACATTATAAAGGTGAAAAACAGTTCAAAAGCCTTTTAACAAGGTAATTAATATGTGTAAAGTGCAGGTGCTTCTTAAAAACATTACCGGGGCATGGGTAGGCGTACTTCCAAGCATGGATCCGTCAAACACGGTTTGTAAACAGAAGTACTGCGCATGCTCGCACTATCCGACCAAGGATGTCAATCAGTCACGCAGATGTATAACTATAACAGGAAGCCTAAGCTTCCATCTTGGGTGTGGGAAACCAACCACCCGGTATAGACATGCGCATATGCTGGAATATGATAGCGTGCACCATTTTGATTAAGGGCAACCAGCAAATATAGCGTGTATAAGGTAAGTATATAGTATGGTAGGTCAGGACCCAGTACGGCTTTGCACACAGCTAGTTCTTTTTGGCTAATTATCGTATAAAAACTGCTATGCTGCTTGAACTTTCCTTCTTTCTATATATATATATATACACTCACTGGCCACTTTATTAGGTACACCATGCTAGTAACGGGTTGGACCCCCTTTTGCCTTCAGAACTGCCTCAATTCTTCGTGGCATAGATTCAACAAGGTGCTGGAAGCATTCCTCAGAGGTTTTGGTCCATATTGACATGATGGCATCACACAGTTGCCGCAGATTTGTCGGCTGCACATCCATGATGCGAATCTCCCGTTCCACCGCATCCCAAAGATGCTCTATTGGATTGAGATCTGGTGACTGTGGAGGCCATTTGAGTACAGTGAACTCATTGTCATGTTCAAGAAACCAGTCTGAGATGATTCCAGCTTTATGACATGGTGCATTATCGTGCTGAAAGTAGCCATCATATGTTGGGTACATTGTGGTCATAAAGGGATGGACATGGTCAGCAACAATACTCAGGTAGGCTGTGGCGTTGCAACGATGCTCAATTGGTACCAATGGGCCCAAAGAGTGCCAAGAAAATATTCCCCACACCATGACACCACCACCACCAGCCTGAACCATTGATACAAGGCAGGATGGATCCATGCTTTCATGTTGTTGACGCCAAATTCTGACCCTACCATCCGAATGTCGCAGCAGAAATCGAGACTCATCAGACCAGGCAACGTTTTTCCAATCTTCTACTGTCCAATTTCGATGAGCTTGTGCAAATTGTAGCCTCAGATTCCTGTTCTTAGCTGAAAGGAGTGGCACCCGGTGTGGTCTTCTGCTGCTGTAGCCCATCTGCCTCAAAGTTCGATGTACTGTGCGTTCAGAGATGCTCTTCTGCTTACTTTGGTTGTAACGGGTAGCGATTTGAGTCACTGTTGCCTGTCTATCAGCTCGAATCAGTCTGCCCATTCTCCTCTGACCTCTGGCATCAACAAGGCATTTCCGCCCACAGAACTGCCGCTCACTGGATGTTTTTTATTTTTCGGACCATTCTCTGTAAACCCTAGAGATGGTTGTGCGTGAAAATCCCAGTAGATCAGCAGTTTCTGAAATACTCAGACCAGCCCTTCTGGCACCAACAACCATGCCACGTTCAAAGGCACTCAAATCACCTTTCTTCCCCATAATGATGCTCGGTTTGAACTGCAGGAGATTGTCTTGACCATGTCTACATGCCTAAATGCATTGAGTTACCGCCATGTGATTGGCTGATTAGAAATTAAGTGTTAACGAGCAGTTGGACAGGTGTACCTAATAAAGTGGCCGGTGAGTCAGCAGGATAATGTGCAGGATAATGTGCCATGTCATAAAGCTGGAATCATCTCAGACTGGTTTCTTGAACATGACAATGAGTTCACTGTACACAAATGGCCTCCACAGTAACCAGATCTCAATCCAATAGATTTGGGATGTGGTGGAACGGGAGATTCGCATCATGGATGTGCAGCCGACAAATCTGCGGCAACTGTGTGATGCCATCATGTCAATATGGACCAAAATCTCTGAGGAATGCTTCCAGCACCTTGTTGAATCTATGCCACGAAGAATTGAGGCAGTTCTGAAGGCAAAAGGGGGTCCAACCCGTTACTAACATGGTGTACCTAATAAAGTGGCCGGCGAGTGTATATATATATATATATATATATATATATATATATATATATATATATATATAAAGGAAATTGCGCAGCACACCAGATAAAGTGAAAAAATGTTCTTGTGGTTTATTCCATATTCAATAACAACAGCGAAGTTTCGGCTACAAGTAGCCTTCCTCAAGCCATTTAACAAGTGTGCATGATGGGCATATATACAATGGTGAGAGGTCACATGACCTCATAAGTGCCGCCCATCCAATTAACATATTTGTGTTAAAATACATATAGCGATATAAAAACAAGTTCATAGTGCATAATACACCAGATATATACATATAATAAATGAAAATTACAATAGAATTGTATTAGTAAACATATAAAGTGCACGTGTCATCAAATGTGTCATTCAGCAAATCCCTCACAATAAAAGTGATCTAGTGCAAAAGTGCATCAAGTGTATCCTCCTACTGTGCAAAGTCGATGCGTCCCCGGTTGAGCTGCGGATTTCAATCCTTAAGATATAAGAAAAAGTTCATGAGATTCCAAACAGTTCTAATGGACCGCACCAGTGTAACGCACGCCATTGGGACCGAAGTGTGCATGCGCATCGGTTGTTATGAAGCAGAGCAGGCATCTTAGTAACCGCTTAGCAGATATGGTGTCACGTGATTCATGAATGGATCGCAGGGGAAAACTTCGGCTGCAAGTCATCATCAACGAGCAAGTATAGAAGGCACCAAGAGAAGTAAGTAGCCATATGTGTGGCCCAATTAATTGTAGTGTGTGCAGCCTCAGTCACAAATTAGGAAATGCATATAGCGGGCAAGCGTGACCAGGACAGGGGTGAAATGGTTAACCCCTCCCGGGGAAACCATCACCAGTACGGATGACCCAATAGCAGGGAGACCCAAATCTGGGTACACTCAAATGGGTCAACCTAGTCCTATATAAGGTCATGGGTATATTATAACCTCAAGCTGCCTTGACTAGAGGAAATGCAACGCACATATGTGGGTCCACTGAAGAAAACACAAAGTGTGTGAAGAAGTTCACTTAATGACATCTGCTAGTAAAGAAAAAGGGAAAAAAAAAATTTTTTGTCATGTGTATCTGGTGTTATGCTGGCCATAGAACAGAATAATGATACAGAAAAATATAAAAAAAAGTTTTTCCGACAGCTTCCTTTGGGAGACATCGGGGACCGGGCCGAAATATCTGAAAGAAATAAAAATCATAATGAATAAATATATAAATATGTTCACACTCAATGTTATTGTATAACTATACATCAGAAGACAGGGGAAATCTCAAAACCTGTACAGGACTTCTTTTAGATCGCCCATACTTTAAAGTCCACATTAAGACCATTCGGTCTAAGTGTATTCAATGTATAGATCCATTGGAGCTCCTTCTTTTTTAAAATTCTTTCCCTGTCCCCTCCACGTCTAAGTGGGGGCACATGATCAATTAAACGAAATCTGAGTTGTCTCTCAGTATGACCAAACTCCGTAAAATGCTTAGGAACAGGAAGATCTTTATGATTGGATCTTATTGTGTATCGATGCTGATTAAAGCGTGTCTTGAATTCTAACGTAGTCTCTCCTACATATGCCAACCCACATGGACAACTTAAAAGGTAAATTACATAAGTACTGTCGCATGTTAAATAGTGGATGATATCATATTTTTTGTTATTGTGGAAAAAAGAAGAGCCTTTGTCCATATGCTTGCAATTAATGCATTTACAGCAGGGAAAACTACCTTTGTTCAGCTGGCCTAATATACCTAATTGTCTGCTTGTTCTCATCGGACCTACGTCTGCTCTTACCAGTCTGTCGCCAATTTTTTGTGAGTTTCTATGATAGCAGTGGTGGTATCTGGAATTCCGGTACTACTGTATCGCTACATGTTAATTTTGGCCAATGTCTCCAGATGATATTGGCCACCTTGTGGTTCTGGGAATTAAAATTTGTAACAAATGGAATTCTGTCAGAGTGCTTAACTTGTTTGACTCTGGAGAGTAAGTCCCCTCTTGGTATATTGTTAGCTTTCTGTAGTTTAATATCAATAGTTTTTTGTGGATAGCCACGTTGGCGAAATCTGTGTGTCATGTCGGATAAATTCTTATCTAGATTGTGTGGCTCGCTGGTGATTCTTTTCACCCTGAGGAACTGACTATAAGGTAAAGATCTAATGGTGGTACGTGGATGGCTACTCTCGTAGCGTACCAGTGTATTTCTGTCTGTTGGTTTTGTATACAGATCAGTCTCAAAATGACCATCACATAGTTTGATTGTAACGTCCAAAAATTGTAACTCACAGTCTGAGGCCACCACTGTGAACTTGATAGTATCATCTATTGTGTTAAGGAACAAATGAAAGGATTCCAAGTCCTGTCTAGTGCCAGTCCAGAGGAGGAAGACGTCATCTATGTACCTCCACCACCTCAAGCAATGCTCAAAAAGTGGGGAGGCATAGATGACGTCCTCCTCCAGCATCCGCATGACAATGTTGGCGTAGGTTGGCGCCATATTAGCGCCCATGGCGACTCCCCTGCATTGTAAAAAGTACTGGTCTCCAAACAAAAAATAATTGTTGTTAAGTACAAAGTCTAGAAGAGTAAGTATAAAGTCCTGTGTTTTAGATGAAAAATTTTTTGTGGCAATTTTTTTCTTTACTGCTGTAATGCCTCTCTGGTGATCAATGGATGTGTACAATGAAACCCCATCGAACGACACCAGAAGCATATGTTGTGTTGGTAAGGGTTGTATTTCGTTAAGTTTATTAATAAAATCAGATGTATCCCTAATGTATGAGGTACCTGTAGTCGCAAGGTCTCTGAGTGCTCTGTCTAAAAACGTGGCTATATTAGAGAAGATGGATTCTGTACCAGCAACTATAGGACGGCCAGGTGGATGCATTAAATCCTTGTGAATTTTCGGTAACATATAAATCACAGGAGTAATAGGGTTTTTAACATACAAATATCTATACATATCATCGTCAATAATGCCATCCAGTAATGCCTGATCAAGTATACATTTAATTTTCCTAGACAAAATAAACTTAGGATCCATAGAAATTTTCTGTAAACTCCTGTGTCAGATAATTGTCTATTGATCTCCGCCAAGTATGAGCTGGTATCCATGACGACGACAGCACCACCTTTGTCGGCAGACTTGATGGTGATGTCGCTGTCACGGGCCAGCTCACCCAGGGCTTCGATCTCACCCCTTGTGAGGTTGGGGTGATCAAGGGTAGCACCACTAGACATCTCCTTTAGTCTCATAATGTCTTTCCTGACTGCGGATGCAAAGGCCTCAATGTGTGGTGCCTCTACATCCGGAAGAAAAAGACTTTTATTGCGTAACTGAAAATCATTAAGGCACAATTCAGACCTACTACACTGACCAATTCTTGGACGAGTGTGAAAAAATTGTTTTAATTTAATGGAACGTATGAATTTTTGAATATCTACTTCTAGCTGAAACCAGTCAGGATGAGCAGATATACAGAAGGAGAGACCTTTGGATAATACTGACATCTGATTATTAGTAAGAGTCTTAGAAGAGATATTTACCACAAGTGATGTCAGGTTCTCTTTCTCAATGCCATCTTCGGGGTGGACTGGTCTGTCTTGGATGATGTTTGTCTTCCTGTATCGGTAGTGCTTGTAGCCCCCTCTTCTAGTTTTGGATCGTCTGATGTCTGGACAGTCTTTAGTACCTCTAAAAAAGATTCAGATTGTTCCTTATTTTGTCTGGATTTGGAATTTGGCACTGTATTGTTGTTTGTCGATCTGCCTTTGCATCTATTGGTTTCCCTCTGTTTAGATTGAGAATAGACGCCTTGCCAACTGTAGATTTGTCCCTTTTTGTAATCCTCGGTATTACAGCAGCTCAACCGGGGAAGCATCGACTTTGCACAGTAGGAGGATACACTTGATGCACTTTTGCACTAGATCACTTTTATTGTGAGGGATTTGCTGAATCTCAGTAGATGCCACATGCACTTTATATGTTTACTAATACAATTCTATTGTAATTTTCATTTATTATATTTATATATCTGATGTATTATGCACTATGAACTTGTTTTTATATCGCTATATGTATTTTAACACAAATATGTTAATTGGATGGGCGGCACTTATGAGGTCATGTGACCTCTCACCATTGTATATATGCCCATCTTGCACACTTGTTAAATGGCTTGAGGAAGGCTACTTGTAGCCGAAACATCGCTGTTGTTATTGAATATGGAATAAACCACAAGAACATTTTTTCACTTTATCTGGTGTGCTGCACAATTTCCTTTTTTATATTGCTGGAGGATTCTGGGCCCAGTCTTATGCAGCGTGCACCCACCCACTGACCTGCTGAATGTGCTGCTTGAACTTTCTGTACGTATATACACTCACCGGCCACTTTATTAGGTACACCATGCTAGTAACGGGTTGGACCCCCTTTTGCCTTCAGAACTGCCTCAATTCTTCGTGGCATAGATTCAACAAGGTGCTGGAAGCATTCCTCAGAGATTTTGGTCCATATTGACATGATGGCATCACACAGTTGCCGCAGATTTGTCAGCTGCACATCCATGATGCGAATCTCCCGTTCCACCACATCCCAAAGATGCTCTATTGGATTGAGATCTGGTGACTGTGGAGGCCATTTGAGTCCAGTGACCTCATTGTCATGTTCAAGAAACCAGTCTGAGATGATTCCAGCTTTATGACATGGCGCATTATCCTGCTGAAAGTAGCCATCAGATGTTGGGTACATTGTGGTCATAAAGGGATGGACATGGTCAGCAACAATACTCAGGTAGGCTGTGGCGTTGCAACGATGCTCAATTGGTACCAAGGGGCCCAAAGAGTGCCAAGAAAATATTCCCCACACCATGACACCCCCACCACCAGCCTGAACCGTTGATACAAGGCAGGATGGATCCATGCTTTCATGTTGTTGACGCCAAATTCTGATCCTTCCATCCGAATGTCGCAGCAGAAATCGAGACTCATCAGACCAGGCAACGTTTTTCCAATCTTCTACTGTCCAATTTGGATGAGCTTGTGCAAATTGTAGCCTCAGTTTCTTGTTCTTAGCTGAAAGGAGTGGCACCCGTTGTGGTCTTCTGCTGCTGTAGCCCATCTGCCTCAAAGTTCGATGTACTGTGCGTTCAGAGATGCTCTTCTGCCTACCTTGGATGTAACGGGTGGCGATTTGAGTCACTGTTGCCTTTCTATCAGCTCGAACCAGTCTGCCCATTCTCCTCTGACCTCTGGCATCAACAAGGCATTTCCGCCCACAGAACTGCCGCTCACTGGATGTTTTTTTCTTTTTCGGACCATTCTCTGTAAACCCTAGAGATGGTTGTGCGTGAAAATCCCAGTAGATCAGCAGTTTTTGAAATACTCAGATCAGCCCTTCTGGCACCAACAACCATGTCACGTTCAAAGGCCTCAAATCACCTTTCTTCCCCATACTGATGCTCAGTTTGAACTGCAGGAGATTGTCTTGACCATGTCTACATGCCTAAATGCACTGAGCTGCCGCCATGTAATTGGCTGATTAGAAATTAAGTGTTAACGAGCAGTTGGACAGGTGTACCTAATAAAGTGGCCGGTGAGTGTATATATATATATATATATATTTTTTTTTTTTCACAGTTTTTTTGCCACCATGAATTCATTTTCTGCACTGCATTATGAGTTCCTGCTGGGTGTTTCCACCATTTCATTGGTTGTGAGAGAGCTGCCTAAACCAACCGGTGAAGACTTATTCCCGATATCTGGTTTCCAGCCTAGTTTCTGAACTGCATCGGGGGACTGGAGGGGAAACATTTGTGTGAAGAAACCGGCTCACTCAGGTTACCAATTCTATTACAAGCAATACTTTTCAGTGGTCTTGTTGGCTTTAGCTGAGTACAAGATGCTTGTGTTCGGTAAGTAGTAACGTGCTTTGTTGCTACTTACCCAGCACAAGCATTTAAGTCTAAACATGTCTGCGTTTTGGGAGTCTGCATTCAAGGAGTAGATTCTCCAGATGCACCTAAAATGTAATACAATGTTGTGAACATGGATGTAAGGTCCAGCATTAGGCAGGACTTAGAAAGTTACTCTGTCCAGAACTCCAAGTCTTCTTACTGTTACCTTTCATTTCCAATAAGTAAATCAACAAGTTCTCATCCAAAACTCTCTCCACAATGTCAGCACAATTTCAAAGATCCTTCACTAAGAATAAGCCACTTTTCAGACAACCACCACTAAGTTTTTATCCTCCTTCGTTCACAATACGCATCATAGCAGATCGCTAGAAGAAATGTATACGCAGATAGCGTAGTACGTTCTTGACAGTTGAGATTTATTCAGCATAAAATATACTCACAAACATATAGTTTAAAATGTGCATATAAAATTCACAATTGAGACGCCAGCTTCACATGACGCCTGACCCTGGGTTTCACCAAGCACAGCTTCTTCAGGGACGTTGCGGGCGTATAGTCTCTGTTCATATTTTTACTCCATACTCCATTAAACTTAGAAAAAACTTTACTCTCAACATATACCAAAGTGCGCAGTGCTCACTCATAAAACAAAAATGGAATTATTGCATAGTTTACAATTATGCCCCAGTAGAGGATTACGTTACATTCATTCATAAAATTTACTGGTTTCTCATTCTTTCTCATTCTTATTAAGAAGGACTAATTTAAAACAATCAGTGCCTCTGTCAGCTCCTATTCTTACCTCTCACCTCCTGCTCATATTGTGGACCCTCACCTCCTGCTTGCATTGTGGTCTGTCATCTCCCCCTCATATTGTGGACCCCCTCATCTTCTTATATTGTGGCTTCTCTCCTCTCCGTCTCATTTTGTGGCCTCTCTCATTTCCCCATCGTATTGCATCTCCTCCTTGTATTGTAACCCCTCATCTTCTCCTCATATTGTTGACCCTCATCTCCCCCTCATATTGTAGACCCTCATCTTCTCACATTTTGGCTTATCTCCTCTCCCCCTCATAGTGTGGCCTCTCTCATCTCTTCCTTGTATTGTGGCCCGCTCATCATTTCCTTTTATTTTGGCCCCTCTCATCTCCTCCTTATATTGTGGCCCTTCTCATCTCCTCCTCATATTATGGCCCCTCTCATCTATCCCTTATATTGTAGCCCCCATGGATACACCCATATTGTGGGCCCCTTCTCATATCCCCCCATGGTGTGGGCACCCTCTCATACCCCACATACTGTGGGCTCCATCTCATACTCAACCATATTGCGGGCCCCCTCTCTTACCCCACATATTGTAGACCCCCTCTCATATGCCCCCATATTGTAGGCCTCCCGTCTTACCCCACTTGGGGGCCCATCTAACTCAGGGACCCACCAGTGGATCCACCTGTTCACCTGTGGGCCAGTCCAAGTATGCTCACCTCTTTCTTTCTACTGTTATGATGTTTTTTTTTATTCTGAAGCTACTCAACCTCGGCAGTAGTAATGTGGCTGGAAACAAACCTCTTCTTGTCTTGCCCTAAAGTGGGTTCAAGAAAAATATGCCCATAGTTCTCATGATTCTTTTTGTTCTCTGATTAAGTAACTTAGCAGTTAATCTAATGAGACTCCTACTCAGCTCAGCATAGTTTGTACTTATGACTAGCCTGGCAGCTTACATCACGTGAAGGAATATGGAGCATGGAGCTGCAGTTAAAACAAGCAGTGAAATAATTACATGAATTGTATAGTATGTGCTGTGTGAGCACTAGGGGTTAACAGATTTTCTACTGGTAAGATAATATCAGAGATTAAGGGGAGGGTGCTGTAGACAAGAATATCAAACAGCTAGAGATGTATAGAGATAGAGAAAGTTATGTAGAATCAACGACTGAGATGGAGGGACTTGTAATGAACAGGGGAGTCCTTATACCTCACTATTTTTGCAGGAGACTTCTTCACTCACAATGCAGACACAAGATGCTCCTGGTAGCTACCCTGTATACAGAGCAGTATTACATGACCTCCTTTTTTGCCCAGAGTAATTAGGGGGCAGCAGCTCCTCCTCTCTAGTAACTGGAATCCATTTAATTTTGAGCAAACTATGGTCTCACAGATACGGTAATCATCACAGAGAAAGGAGACAACAACGGCAGGGACAGCGGATGATAGGGAAGAAATTGCTGGACAATAATACCGTAATATGAAACTAATAGGAAATCTTGTCCTACATCACAAGAACTATTGACTTGTGAAAAAATATTGTGCTTTAAGTTATTTTAAATGAAAAATGCATTTTTAAACAGGGCAAGAACCTCAGGGGAAAGGGGCATTGGAGACCCAAATACTCATAATCAACTACGGAGCAAACCATATAATCCATGAGTCACATGCTGAGGTTTCACCTTCAAAGGGAAGATCAAAGGGCAACAGCCCTTTATTTATGTCCAAAACCGTACTTATAATTTATATTTATAGCAGGTTTCCCTCTGCAGGCTTCATCTCTAGTTCTCAGTTGTCCAGAGCTGGTGGGTGCAACTGCTATGATGTCTCCTATACACTGCACATATATTTGCCTTATTATCCTACTCAAAAGAATTTTGACATAAAAATTGCAGTCCTAATTTCTTCTAGCAGTTCATTTTAGGTTTGGACAGAGGGAACATTAACTCCCAGGCGCTTTTTCGTATTTGGGTTTTCGTTTTTTACTCCCCACCTTCAAAAATGTATAATAGAACGTTGCATGTTGGTAAGGGGTTAAAGGAGTTAGTAAATTACAATTTAATGTAGAAAGAAATTATGTAAAGAGAAGCTTACAATGAGTTCTTTTTACCTCTAATTCTATCATCTCTTTGTAAAAATGTTTATATGTCTATTACCAACAGTCATTAAATTATAATGACAATGCTCTGTACAGTAAAGCTACTCAGGACGTGACCCACAAGGGAAAAGTTCCAGATGGTACTTCAGCACACCAACTGCCTGTGCAGGTCCGCTACTGATTAATTTCTTTTAATGCCTCAACAAGTCACATTTAATAATAAGTAACACTGTGTTAATTACCAATGCAAATTAATATCAAGTGTAGAATTCTCTATGAAGCTGATGAACCTCTAAAATGAGATCTTTAGTTGATATCATCCATGAAAAGTTAAATACATTTCAGCATCCTTTTTCACACTACACATCCGCAGATTTGCAGAACTGTTAATTATCATATTTGTGAAGTTGTTGTATCTCCCGTGTGGGTGTTTTGTTCTTTAGAAGCTCTACCACTGAGTCATATCACAAAAGTGTTTAAACAATAAGAAATGATTGTTCCAATATACACTAACATTACAGAAAGACAAACAGAATCATATTGCCAGGTATAAAGTTTGTAGCCCACTGGTTCTTCACCAACTACAAGGGCAACAAAGAACTATGATACAGTCCTCTTCCTTTCACTATAACTTCACACAAAGCTGAATTGTGGGATGATGTAAACTTTTCATTTCTTTGAGAAAGCTATATTGAAAACTGCAAAATAACAATTAAATTATGAAAGTAAGAATGACCCCAAATGATCTTATGTGGGACACATTATGTAATAAAATATATACATACATACATACCTACATTTTAATAAGATTCAAATTAAAAAGCACAGCCCACGATATTGAAAATTTTACCATAACTGCTCATTGACTTTCCATATTGTATGTCAAAATTAATGAAAACAGTACAGGAACCATTTAAATACCCAATCTTAACAAAATTCCTTATATTTAAAAAGACACAGAGAAGTCTTACATAGTGTTAGCATATTAGCAGTAGTGATGAGCCGAACCCAAATTTGAAAAAGCTGTATGACGAGCCCCCCCCCCCCTCGCCTTCCATCCCCCAAAATTAGCAGCGGCCTGCACTGCAATTTCTATTGGAACATATTATTTTTTCGGCTCCAGGTTTCAGTAGGCCCCTGGGCTACAGAGCCTGGGTATGGCCCCTTTGCAGCAAATTCATGTGGAAACATTTAAAATTCTAAACTAAAACAGTCTTTTGTGCTAGAATATTTCCCAGTTTATCATACCAAACAGCCCTTCATGTTTATTTTATATATAGCCCCCTCACATCCTATGGATTCATTAGACACAGCCCCCTCTCCCCATGCATTCCTTATGTACAGCCTTATGTGGGCCCCCCCCAACAGCATCTGTGGGCCCATGGAATTTGCCCAGGTATGCCCAGCGCTGGCGCCGGCCCTGTTTTTACGTTTGTGATGCATTCAGCAATAAATTTGAAAATTCAGCATGAAAAATGTGGTGTTTTGCAAACTTGCTTATGTGTCTTGTCTTGATAATCACACACCTTTGTTGGACTATGAAGAATTGACCATCCTAAAATAGTAGATAATCCAGCTAACCAGTTTGAAGAGACATGTCACAATATGTGCTGAAGAACTTTCCCTTGGATCAGGGGCAACAAAATAGAAAAGCAAACATGAATTCAGCACCAAATGTATTGTGGTTTCAATATAAACTTGCCATCCACCTTGAGACTTACCCATGTCTACTCCTCTAAGAATATAAGTCTTGTACACCTCTCACCTAGCAGAAATGGCTGCTTGCCCTACACTGATGAGGAGAAAACAACTCCAAAACAGCGGCTGTGTGCAGAAGGGACTTGTTTTACTTAATTCCAAGCAATGTCAAAAGGATCTTTGGAAGATTAGCATGAACTAAAGTCATTTTCAAATCTTTGTATCTCTGTTTCAATGTATGGTATTTATCTGGACTTCTATACCACAAAAGTGATGTAAAAACCCTTAAATAGTTGCAAATGCTAGCATAGTGCCAGACAGGACCTGGCATAGAAATAATATGCTGAGCAGTCAGCCACCCGATACATCAAGAGGCCGGTGTCTATTAATGTATCCGGCTCTGCCGGACTGGCAGCGGGGCTGTCATGATTTCAATTTCAAAAGAAATTATCCCCAGGATCCATCCCACACAGTAGTAAGCTATTTATAAGGTTACCACAAGTTACATCTAGACATTTATACCTAAGATATAAAATGTATAACCCATCCCAATCTGGATATTTTAGGGTGAAAAACTACATAAAATGTGTGCACTGTAAGTAAGCTACACAAGCAAATTTAGACCATGTGGTGAAGTACAATCTGCTCTATTTTGCATGTCTTTGCAAATTTGCAGGTTTTTGTAAATATAAGTTCCATAGAGTTATGGTTTTCTGCAAGAGCAATTCATATGAATGTGAAGACGTTTCTTAAACAATTCCATAACATGTGGATGTAGCCTTATGCAATAGCTGACTTTTGCTATGCTTATATTTCGCCAGTTACAGTACATTCTAAAGCACAAAGCCCTAGCAGTCACGTGTTCTGCAGTGTTAATGAGAGATGATAACCTCTTTTTCTAGTGATTTTTTATACCAACAATCTCATTTCAGGAACATACTCACAGTAATTAGCAGTTGCTTGGATATTTTACTAAGTTCCATACTCTATATTTTAGTTTCTTTGGTGCCTGTCTGTTAGTCAAACATACTGAATACAGTTTTCCAAGGCATATAATTATATGGAGCAAAATGAGTTTATGAAGGCAAAGTGTTTTTTTCTTGTATCTCTGCAAATTGTGATACAATTGTAAAAAATGCATGTGTATGATAAGTTCCCTGAAAGCATAATATTATGCAGTACATACTGTATATTAACCTTTGGAGGGCATGTTTGTTCATTGACATAATGTGGAATACAGAATTCAGCGTAATAGTTACCAAGCATCTATTGTGCAATTGTATTGTTGAGACTTCCTATAAAGTTGAAATTATCTCTCTCTATAAAGTATGTGCTGTTATAAAGTCAAGCTGCAAATATGCGGCTGAAGGCATATCTGGGACAGTTAAGTATCTGCATGTATCATTACGCTTAAGTACAGTGCAGGCATAAATTGTGAGAATGAGTAGTTATGTTTGGGTTACATAAGACACATCTGGCGAATACAATCTGTTTACAAGATCCACATATTTTAGTAAATATGTCTGTTAAAAACATTTTCATAAAAAATTGTTGTGCAAGTAGTCCCTTGTCTAGTGCCGCATCTGCAATGAGGCGGGATGAAGGATTCCCCACAGGTGGCAGATGAAAGGACCCTGGTGAAGTACGGAATTGCCAAAAGGTGGCAAATCTATACTGTTAGAAAAATAATTTGCATTGATGCCTTTAAAGCAGTGGCACATATTTATATATATCAAGACTATGTGGGCTATTTCTACTTCAAGGAAATCTACCATCTGGAAACTACTTTGTGAATTAGTTCCAAAAGCAGCAGCATCCCGGTTTTGTCTTTATCTTGGGTGCAGCTGCTGGCAAAATAAACTGTTCCTGAGCTCTGCGTTTGCGCAGCAGCCCAGAGTATTCTGCCAGCAGTGGATTCACGTGCTGGAACCAATCTATGAATCTAGTGGCAACCGCAGCAATGTAGTTGTCAGGATAGGTGTTGGTGGACCTACTGAATCATTGCAAGCAAGGAAGTAAGATGACACCAGAGAGAGGATTCTAAGTGGCACCGCAAAGTGGGTTGGACTTTCTGCGGCGGGATACCACAAGATTCAGCAATTTATGAACAGAAGTTAGGGTCATGGGTGAATTAGAAACATCCAAAGTATCGCAAAATTATAAGAGAGAAAGCGGATGTCAAAATTAGGTATATTAAATTCAATCGCTTTATTAGATCAACAGAACAAAGAGTAAAAACATTTTAAAAAGCACATGCAAGTGCTATATAAATCCTAGTGTCCCCAGTCTAGCAATAAAAGTTCAAAAACATGGTAGGGCAGGCTTGTATATATATGGACATTAGTCATAGTAATTAAGTAATAACTTACACAATTGTAGTATACAAAACATTGTATTAAAAATAGAGCATAATAGCAGCCAAGCATTACCTAGGTAGACAGGGGCTGAGGAAGCCTGTGTTTTCAGGCGAAACGCGTGGGGATTACTGCCCCCGGTGTCCAACATTGAATATGTCTACCTAGGTAATGCTTGGCTGCTATTATGCTCTATTTTTAATACAATGTTTTGTATACTACACTTGTGTAAGTTATTACTAGAGATGAGCGAGCACTAAAATGCTCGGGTACTCGTTATTCGAGACGAACTTTTCCCGATGCTCGAGTGCTCGTCTCGAATAACAAGCCCCATTGAAGTCAATGGGAGACTTGAGCATTTTTCAAGGGGACCAAGGATCTGCACAGGGAAGCTTGGCCAAGCACCTGGGAACCTCAGAAAAGGATGGAAACACCACGGAAATGGACAGGAAACAGCAGGGGCAGCATGCATGGATGCCTCTGAGGCTGCTTAATCGCACCATTATGCCAAAAGTATGGGCAACAGCATGGCAATGACAGAGTGACCGAATGAGGCTAGATAGCATCTAAAACATCCAATAATTGACCCTGACACTATAGGGGACTATGCAGAGGCAGCGGCAGCAGCGGCAGGCTAGAGAGTGTCTTGGCAACATACCCCAAATGGACTCAGGCTTAAAACCAATGGGTGGCAGAGAGGAACCAAAGGAGGTGAGCAAGAAGCGCTCAAATAATATCGGTAAATGATAAAAGTTTGCCAGTATATTTTGTGGATTACACAGCAGGGTGGCGACAAAGTTAACAAGTTTGATGAGGAAGCCATGAAAACAACCCACAATTCTGCCTGACACAGCTCGTTTGATAAGGGGACCATGTATGGAGGCAGTGAACTAGTAGTAGATTAAAGATGCTGCAGTTAAAACTATGTTAGTTGGATCTTGGGATGGAGCTGGCGCTCCGCTGCCAGGCGAGCTTTCGCCAATCCAAGCCCCTGTCTCTAGGCTACTCCCCAAACAGCACTTCTAAGAACCTTTTGTCTAAGATCAAGTGTAGTAGCGTTCTTATAAGTTTGGGTTCTGGCGGGTGAGGGGAATGTAAACAGATGCGCAAGAAGCGTTGAAATAATATTGGTAAATGATAAAAGTTTGCCAGTATATTTTGTGGATTACACAGCAGGGTGGCGACAAAGTTAACATGGAAGCCATGAAAACAATCCAAAATTCTGCCTGACACAGCTCGTTTGATAAGGGGACCATGTATGGAGGCAGCTATATGGACTACTTTTGGAGGCAGCTATGGCGATGACGTGTGGAGGTAGCAATGGAGACAACGTGTGAAGGCAGCTAAAAAGACGACGTGTGGAGGCTGCTATGGAGACAATTTAATTTGGATAGTGCTTGTATGTGGCAGTCCAAAAAAGTTTTCAAACCAGAGGAGCAGGTAGCTGGTCCTCCAGAAAAATTACATAGATTGAGTGCCTGTATGTGGCAGTCCAAAAAAGTTTTCAAACCAGAGGAGCGGGTAGCTGGTCCTCCAAAAAGATTAAATAAATTGAGTGCCTGTATGTGGCAGTCCAAAAAAGTTTTCAAACCAGAGGAGCAGGTAGCTGGTCCTCCAGAAAAATTACATAGATTGAGTGGCTGTATGTGGCAGTCCAAAAAAGTTTTCAAAGCAGAGGAGCAGGTAGCTGGTCCTCCAAAAAGATTAAATAAATTGAGTGCCTGTATGTGGCAGTCCAAAAAAGTTTTCAAACCAGAGGAGCAGGTAGCTGGTCCTCCAGAAAAATTACATAGATTGAGTGCCTGTATGTGGCACTCCCAAAAATTGTTTAAAACAGAGGACAGGGTAGTTGACCCTCCAGAAAAATTAAATACATAGAGTACTATAGCCAGAGCCAGTTGGCCCTGGCAAAAAAATAGCCAGTTTCCTCTGCTTTAGTGTACAAAGAGGAGGAGAAGGAGGACAATGAGGAGGAGGAGTGCATACATTATTCAGGTTCAGCTTCTTTCACCTGGTGGAGAATGGAAATGCGGAGAAATCCAGGCTTTATTCATCTTGATAAGCGTCAGCCTGTCAGCGCTGTCAGTCGACAGGCGTGTACGCTTATCGGTGATGATGCCACCAGCTGCACTGAAAACCCGCTCGGACAACACGCTAGCGGCAGGGCAGGCAAGAACCTCCAAGGCGTACAGCGCCAGTTCTTGCCACATGTCCAGCTTTGAAACCCAGTAGTTGTAGGGAGCTGTGTGATCATTTAGGACGATGGTATGGTCAGCTACGTACTCCCTCACCATCTTTCTGTAAAGATCAGCCCTACTCTGCCGAGACTGGGGACAGGTGACAGTGTGTTGCTGGGGTGACATAAAACTGGCAAAGGCCTTGTAAAGCGTACCCCTGCCAGTGCTGGACAAGCTGCCTGGTCGCCTACTCTCCCTCGCTACTTGTCCCGCAGAAGTACGCCCTCTGCCGCTAGCGCTGTCAGAAGGGAAATACTGTTTCAGCTTGTGCACCAGGGCCTGCTGGTATTCATGCATTCTCACACTCCTTTCCTCTCCAGGGATGAGAGTGGAAAGATTTTGCTTGTACCGTGGGTCCAGGAGAGTGAATACCCAGTAATCGGTGCTGGAATAAATTCTTTGAACGCGAGGGTCACGGGATAGGCAGCTTAGCATGAAATCTGCCATATGCCAAATCTCCCAACGCGCAAGAATTCACTCCCCTCACTGGCCTGACTGTCCATTTCCTCCTCCTCCAACTCCTCCAACTCCTCTTCTTCTGCCCATACACGCTGAACAGTGAAAGACTGAACAATGGTCCCCTCTTCTGTCTCGCCAACATTCTCCTCCTCTTCCTCCTCATCCTCCTCCACCTCCTCCGATATGCGCTGAGAAACAGACCTAAGGGTGCTTTGGCTATCAACAAGGGAATCTTCTTCCCCCGTCTCTTGTGACGAGCGCAAAGCTTCCGACTTCATGCTGACCAGAGAGTTTTTCAACAGGCCAAGCAGCGGGATGGTGAGGCTGATGATGGCGGCATCACCACTGACCATCTGTGTTGACTCCTCAAAGTTACTCAGCACCTGACAGATATCAGACATCCACGTCCACTCCTCATTGTAGACTTTAGGAAGCTGACTGACCTGACTACCAGTTCTGGTGGAAGTTGACATCTGGCAGTCTACAATCGCTGTGCGCTGCTGGTAAACTCTGGATAACATGGTTAGTGTTGAATTCCACCTTGTGGGCACGTCACACAACAGTCGGTGAGCGGGCAGTTGGAGGCGGCGCTGCGCTGCCCTGAGAGTGGCAGCATCTGTGCTGGACTTCCTGAAATGCGCACAGATGCGGTGCACCTTCGTGAGCAAATCAGACAGATTGGGGTATGTCTTGAGGAAACGCTGAACTATGAAATTTAACACATGGGCCAGGCATGGCACATGTGTCAGTCTGCCGAGTTGCAGAGCTGCCACCAGGTTACGGCCGTTGTCACACACAACCATGCCTGGCTTCAGGTTCAGCGGTGCCAGCCACAGATCAGTCTGCGCCATGATGCCCTGTAATAACTCTTGGGCGGTGTGCCTTTTATCGCCTAGGCTCAGCAGTTTGAGCACCGCCTGCTGTCGCTTAGCGATGGCACTGCTGCTGTGCCTAGAGCTACCGACTGATGGCGCCATGCCCACGGATGGTAATTCAGAGGAGGAGGTGGAGGAGGGGTGGGAGGAGGAGGAGGCATAGTAGGCCTTTGAGACCTGGACCGAGGTAGGCCCCGCAATCCTCGGCGTCGGCAGTATATGACCAGCCCCAGGGTCAGACTCGGTCCCAGTCTCCACCAAGTTAACCCAATGTGCCGTCAGCGATATATAGTGGCCCTGCCCGGCAGCACTCGTCCACGTGTCTGTGGTCAGGTGGACCTTGTCAGAAACGGCGTTGGTCAGGGCACGGAGGATGTTCTCTGACACGTGCTTGTGCAGGGCTGGGACGGCACATCGGGAAAAGTAGTGGAGGCTGGGGACCGAATACCGAGGGGCGGCCGCCGCCATGAGGTTTCGAAAGGCCTCAGTCTCTACCAGCCTATAGGGCAGCATTTCCAGGCTAAGCAACTTGGAGATGTGGACGTTGAGGGCTTGGGCGTGTGGGTGGGTTGCGCTATACCTCCTTTTGCGCTCCAGCGTCTGGGGTATGGAGAGCTGAACGCTGGTGGATGCTGTGGAGGATTGTGGAGGCGAATATGGGGTTTTCGCACGGGAGGTGTTTGGGCCGGGGTCCTGGGCAGGGGGCTGACTAGCAGATGACACAGGGGAAGGAGCAGTGGTGTGCCCAGCCGGAGGTGAACGGGCTTGGTGCCTTTGAGTGGGGTGTTTAGCATTCAGATGCCTGCGCATACTGGTGGTAGTTAAGCTAGTAGTGGTGGAACCCCTGCTGATCCTGGTTTGGCAAAGGTTGCACACCACAGTCCGTCGGTCATCCGGTGTTTCTTTAAAGAACCTCCAGACTTCTGAAAATCTAGCCCTCGCCACAGGAGCTTGACTACGGGCAACATTTGGCGCTGATGCACCAGCTCTGGCCCTGCCTCTCCGTCTGGCCCCACCACTGCCTCTTCCAACCTGTTCTGCTATAGGACTCACCTCCGTCTCAGAAGCACTGTGTTCACCCGGCTTGTGTCTGTCACCTCATCATCCTCCGATCCCTCAGTCTGCTCCCCCCTCGGACTTCCTGCCCTGACAACAACTTCACCACTGTCTGACAACCGTGTCTCCTCATCGTCCGACACCTCTTTACACACTTCTTCCACTACGTGAATAATGTCATCATCACCCACAGACTGCGACTGGTGGAAAACCTGGGCATCGGAAAATAGCTCAGCAGCAGCAGGACAAGTGGTTTGTGACTGTGGGAAGGGTCCAGAAAACAGTTCCTCAGAGTATGCCGGTTCAAATGCCAGATTTTGGTGGGAGGGGGGAGACTGGGGGGAAGGAGGCTGAGGTGGAGGAGCTGGAGGAGTGCCGATTTCGATGACATGGGTGGACTGCGTGGAAGACTGACTGGTGGACAAATGGCTAGAAGCATTGTCCGCAATCCACGACATCACCTCTTCGCACTGTTCTGGCCTCCACAGTGCTCTACCACGAGTCCCAGTAACTTGAGACATGATGAGCCTAGGGAGTGTACCTCTGCGGCGTTCCCCTGCTCCCCCATCAGCAGGTGGAGTCTCACCCCGCCCAGGACCATGACCTCTGACCCCTGCAGCAGTTTGACGCCCACGTCCACGCCCTCGTCCTCTACCCCTAGCCCTCGGGTTAAACATTTTCCAAATTAAAGTGTAAACTTGAAAAAAAAAAAAATTGTGTTTATTTTTTTCTAGTTTTTTATTTTTTTTAACAAAACGATGCTATCCTATTGCTATGGCTAGTTTCTAACCTACACTGACAGCACACAACTGGATTTTGTGCTTTGCAAGATGAGTTTGAGCTATAAAATGAAATAAAGGTAAAAAAAAAAAATAAATCAGCAGACTCTGCCTAATTCTACTCAAACCCCTAATAAATTGTCCCACTTTGGTGTTTGAGGTGGATATGCGTGTCACTAAGAGCTAGACACAACGGTCGCAAGTCCCCCTGCAAATTCCTCACAGTATGGTACTAGCTGCACTACTAGTGCCAGCAAGCCCAGCCACAAGCAAACAAAAAAAAGGAAAATATAACGCTATTGTAGGCCTAAGTAAGCCGTTGGGGTTCTCCTATGGCTATTTTGCAGCCTACAATGAGAGCACACTGCTTTGCAAGATGAGTTTGAGCTATAAAATGAAATACAGCTAAAAAAAAAAAAAATCAGCAGACTCTGCCTAATTCTACTCAAACCCCTAATAAATTGTCCCACTTCGGTGTTTGAGGTGGATATGCGTGTCACTAAGAGCTAAACACAATGGTCGCAAGTCCCCCTGCAAATTCCTCACAATATGGTACTAGCTGCACTACTAGTGCCAGCAAGCCCAGCCACAAGCAAACAAAAAAAAGGAAAATATAACGCTATTGTAGGCCTAAGTAAGCCGTTGGGGTTCTCCTATGGCTATTTTGTACCCTACAATGAGAGCACACTGCTTTGCAAGATGAGTTTGAGCTATAAAATGAAATAAAGGTAAAAAAAAAAAAAAATCAGCAGACTCTGCCTAATTCTACTCAAACCCCTAATAAATTGTCCCACTTCGGTGTTTGAGGTGGATATGTGTGTCACTAAGAGCTAAACACAACGGTAGCAAGTCCCCCTGCAAATTCCTCACAATATGGTACTAGCTGCACTACTAGTGCCAGCAAGCCCAGCCACAAGCAAATAAAAAAAAAAAAGTATAACGTTATTGCAGCCCTAAGAAGGGCTGTTGGGTTCTTGTAGACTCACTCCTACCTAACAGTAAGCTAATATAACACCCTAACGCTATCCCTGCAGCAGCAGCAGCTCTCTCCCTAAAGGCATCCAGACACAGAATGATCCGAGCAGCGCGGGCAGGGGCTAGTCTATTCCAGGGTCACCTGATCTGGCCAGCCAACCACTGCTATCGACGTGTAAGGGTACCACGTCTTGCTGGGTGGAGTGCAGAGTCTCTTGGCTTGTGATTGGCTCTGTTTCTGGCCGCCAAAAAGCAAAACGGCGGGAGATGCCATTTTCTCGAGCGGGCGAAGTATTCGTCCCAGCAACGAGCAGTTTCGAGTACGCTAATGCTCGAACGAGCATCAAGCTCGGACGAGTATGTTCGCTCATCTCTAGTTATTACTTAATTACTATGACTAATGTCCATATATATACAAGCCTGCCCTACCATGTTTTTGAACTTTTATTGCTAGACTGGGGACACTAGGATTTATACAGCACTTGCATGTGCTTTTTAAAATGTTTTTACTCTTTGTTCTGTTGATCTAATAAAGCGATTGAATTTAATATACCTAATTTTGACATCCGCTTTCTCTCTTATAATTTTGGGATACCACAAGGTTGCTCCACAGGCACAACGTGCTCGCATTAGTGGCCAAGGTGAGGTACAAGGACGGCAGAGAGAGTCAGAGTCAAAGTCAGGCACAAGGTCAGGACCAGTGGCACCGGATCGGAGTCGAGAATGTAGCAGAAGGTCAAGGTAGGCGGCAGAGAATCAGAGGTCAGGAAACAAGTGGCGGTCACAACTGATAAACCACAAGAGTCTCAATAACGACGCTTTCACTAAGGCAACTGGGCAGCAGTCATAGGGAGAGCCAAGCTATAAAGCAGGGCAGCGGACGGCCAGCGGGAATTAGCGGTGCACTGGCCCTTAAATTTCAAAGAGCTGATGCCGGACCACAGGCACCATCCCTGGAGCAAGGACAGGTGAGCACATCTGCAGCCACCGCAAAGAGGCACTGCCACATGGCGCACAAAGGTGGGCCTGAGACCTGGGTTGCAGGAGCACCCTTGACCCCCCATTCAACCTTCCACTCTTCTTGGCCTGATGGTACATTTAAAAAAAAAATGTAGTCCAGAAAGTTGAATTCATTCTCCCAAGATTTCCCCTCTGACCCAAAAACCTTCCAGTTGATAAAGAACCGTTTCCCTCTAACTCATGTCCAGGATCTCTTTTACTCCGAAGACATTTGTGGAATCAGCCTCGGAAGAAGGAGGAGCTACTTGCCAGGAGAAGCAAATTAGGATAACAGGCTTTAGAAGGAAGATGTGTAAGTGCGGGATGCGCATGATGGGAGGAAGACGAAGCTTAACGGGGGTTAATGCGCTTAGGCACCTCGAATGGACCCAGGAAAAGAGGACCGAGTTTGTAGCTGGGAATCTTCAGCTAGACATATCTGGAAAACAGCCACACTTTATCACCCGGAGAGAAGACTGGGGGAGACTGTGTTTCTTGTCAGCCTGGATCTTGGTGCGGGCAGACGCCCGAAGTAGAGGCCGATGAGTTTACTCCCAGATGGATTTGAGGTCTTGTACCAAGTCTTCCATGGTAGGAACATCAGAAAACATGGAGAGGGGAAGAGGTGGGCGTAGATGTTGTCCTAAAACAACAAAGAAGGGAGCGACACCTGCAGACTCAGAGTCCAGAGAATTATAGGAGAATTCTGCCCAAGGTAACCGGGTGGATCAGTCGTCCTGTCGATCGGAAACAAAGTGCCACAGATAGCAGCTTAGAGTCTGATTGACTCTCTCCACTTGCCCATTAGACTGCAGATGATAGGCAGAGAAGAAGTCTAGTCTTACTTGAAGTTGGTTGCACAAAGAATGCCGGAATCTGGAAACAATCGGGACCCCTTGGTCTGAGACAATGTGCTAAGTAAGTCTATAAAGCTGTAAGATGTGGAGAAAGAACAAGCTGGCAAGACAAGGAGCTGATGGTAGACCAGATAGAGGAACAAAGTGGGACATTTCAGAAAAATGGTCTGTGACCACCCAGATGACGGTATTACCAGAAGAAGGTGGAAGATCAGTAACAAAGTCCATGGCCACGTGAGTTCATTGGAAACTGTGCTGTGTATAGGCTGTGGCAGGAGCAGACCTGCTGCTTGAGATGTGATTACTTATTTTGGGAACATGAAACGCAGGAACGCACAGTCTCGTACATCCTTGACCAGACCTTTTCACCAGTAGAAATAACCTCTTCCGAAGAACAGGTTGGACAAAGGTCTAGCCAGGAGGAATCTGCTGTAGATCCACAGGAGCTTTCAGGAGGAAGGATATGTCAAGGAGCTGGTTCGTCCACAATTACATCAGAGGAATGAGAGAGAGCATCGGCTTTGCCGTTCTTCTCTTATGTTAGGAAATGGATGAGGAAGTTGAGACGAGAGAAGAAAGGAGACCAACAAACCAGTTTTGGATTGAGACCAGATGATGAGCTTCTTCCAGTAGATACCACCACTCTTCCAAGGCAAGTTTACCGGCCAGAAGCTCCTGATAACCTATTGAGTTCATTTCTGCAGCTGAGAAGGTTTTCGAGAAGAAGCCGCTATTGATTGTTTGGCGTTTGGGCCCTATCTGGCTTAGGACAGAGTTTAGGATTGGTGTTTTTCTTGGTCAGCACCACAATGAGAGACACTATGGAGGAAAAATGCAATATGAACTGTCGGTACAAATTAGAGAAGCCTAGGAATCTCTGGATGGCACAAAGTTCCCCTGGGCAAGGCCACTGAAGGACTGCTGACAATTTTGTGGGATCCATCTGCAATTCCTCGTCAGAGGAAGACTCTTTTGGTGAAATAGGCACTTTTTCAACAAGCTTGGCATACAGGCTGTAGGCCTTAGATGCCTTAGGACTGATTGTACATAAACCCAATGGGACTCAAGGTCAGCTGAGAACACCAGGATATTATCCAGGTAGACCATGACACAGGTATATAGCAGGTCTCTGAAAAAGTGGTTCCGAGTGGCAAGGGTGATGAGGTCATCCAGAGAAGATGGCAGATCCTGTCCAGACAGAGCATCTTTGATTCGACCAGACGGTCCTTCGGCCATTCCAATAGAGCTCGGAGGCAATAGTGCAGAATTTTACCGTGTAGACACCAACTGACAAGTCCCCTTGACTCAACAGGGCGGTCTCAGCAGAAGATACCCGGGCTGGTTCCTAGAAGATGGACTGGAATTCAGTGTGGAATTCAGTGATGTTGGCAGTGATGTTGGGTCATTCCTGTCCAAGAGAGGGGTGAACCTTGCACTGGGTGATGAAGCCCCTGCACAACTTGGTGTCTCCATCATACTGAGAAGGCATAGATAAATGCAGTCTAGGCTCTGCAGAACACCTTGTGTAGTTGGCCCCCCCACCTTGTTCAAATCAAACAAAATCGGTGTCAAACGTTTGTGCTGCTTTTGTTTTGAATATATTAACAAAATTTTAAAGGTCAAAAAGTCAACCAGCCCCCCCCCCCACATTAACGAATCAAACAAAACTGGTGTTAAACATTTGTGCTACCTTTGTGCAGCAAAAATTTTCATTTGTACTGCTATTATTTTTAAGGTATCTTTAGGTGTTTAGGATGAACTAGTATAAAAACAAACCCAGTGACACCTCCCTGGTTTGATCACCAGGGGGAGTTAGCAAACACATTGGGGCACATTTACTTACCAATCCGAGTCGCGATCCCCGAGGTGTATTCCCCGACAATCCTGCACTGTGCAACGATCAACGTAGATCCTGCGCCCGATATCCTGCATGTAATTTTCCTCCACACTTTAGCATATGTGAAAAATCATCTGGCAGAAATAGACCACTGTTCAGACCATCTCCATTGCGCTTAATCCTCCCTTGACTCCACTATTCACCACAGTCGGTCACTGGAAGAAATATGCATACGGATCGCGTAGTATGTCTGTACAATTGAAGTTTACTTGCATAAAATATGCTTGCAAAATACTTAATGTACATGTAAAACTATAAAACGGGACGCCAGTTTCACATAATCGTCCAATAACATCTATGTTATAGATATTTATTCTAGTATTTATTTTATGCATATGTTTCTAAATATTCTTATACATAGAAGAGTTCTGCCACATTTGAGATACATTTCTTAGAACTGTTATATTTTATCTGCCATTTTTTATTTCATATCTCTTCACTCATTTATCAAAAAGATTTAATCACTGACATCTCTTGGTTTTAAGATCACGTAAAGAAAAAGCAACTCAAACATGTTATTTGGCCCTAGAGATATCAAAATAAATTGATGAAATAGGGATACTTTTTACACTATATGAAAGTGATAAAAACATTGCTGTGAATTTGTATCTGCTGAGGTGGCAGCCATATTGCCAGGAGCGGAATGAAAATGTAAGTGTATTCAGTGATGTCTGTGATAATTATCAATTTGCATATGAAACCTTGCTTTGATTTATTGAGTCTTTTCCTGTAAATTTGGCATCAACCTTAAACTATTGTAGACATCTCACTGGAGAAGTGCTCGAGGGGGTGTACATCTCACCTAGGTTGCTACGTAGTGTGAGATGGTAAGTCCAGGATTGATCTGTTGCTCAGCAGTATTATGCTGCTGAGTTGTTGTTTAATCTTGCCGGGCCTGGATTTACATGGAGTGGCAGGTAGGTTTGGTAGTGGGACTTGCCACTCCCTCCCCTCGATCCAGTTCGGGTTTTGGATCAGGTGAGCTCTGCTCCTAATCAGCCTGTGAAGGTAAAAGCTTTCCAAAGCTTGCAGGTCTGGGCTATCAGCCAGGAAACAGCCTATGTGGGTTTGGAGGAGCCCTGCATCTTCCTGTCTATGCGGCCGCTGTATTTACGAGTGTTAGATAGGTGAGACAACCTGTTAGTAAGCGCCCAGACGGGTAGGTCTTTTGTTTGAACTTTTAAAAGCACGGTGTTGCTGTATTTATGTTTGCTGGACTGTTTATGCTAAAAATAAACGCCAAGTTGATCTTTTATACATCTACGTCTGCTGTGAACTGTGTCCTAACACACCATCCCCCGGGAAGATCCCTACAATTGGTGCTGCGGAGCGGGCAAAAACGGTTGCTAGGGGCAACGGTGTGTATCAACTTGGCTACAGCTGCTTATGTCCTGGGTGAAGACTGCTACTTCACTCCAAAAACAGACAAGCGCCATGGAGGAGATGTGGAAGCAGTTTATGCAAGTGAATTTGCAACAGCAGCAGGCTCAGACAGCGGCTAACCTGCGCCATGAACAAGCAATGGCTCAACAACAGAAACTCATCGAGCTCCTGATAGCTAAGCAAGAGGCGTCTGCAGAGGCTAATCCACAGCCAGCGGTGGCAGCCGCTCCAGAGACTTTTTATGTGAGACGGGCTGTGCAGCGAGCGCTGCAAAAGATGACTGCTGAGGACGATGTTGAGGCCTACCTAACTGTCTTTGAGCGTGTGGCTGAGCGAGAGAAGCTACCAGCTGCTGAGTGGGCAGAGGTCATTGCGCCCTATTTAACAGGTGAACCTCAAAAGGCCTACTATGACCTCAGTGAGCAGGAGATCAAGGACTATACTCGGCTAAAAGCAGAGATACTTGCCCGACTAGGAGTTACCGCTGCTGTCCGTGCCCGGAGGGTACGCAACTGGAACTACAGTCTGGACAAATCTGCGAGGTCCCAGATGTATGACCTGATCCATTTGGCAAGAAAGTGGTTGGAGCCAGACACCTCTACTCCTGCACAGATCCTAGAGAGGGTCGTGATGGATCGCTACCTCCGAGCACTGCCTGCTGACCTGCAACGCTGGGTGGGACAAGGTGATCCTAAGAATGCAGACGAACTTGTCAACCTTGTGGAGAGGTTCCAAGCGACTGAGGACTACCTCCGTGATGTTCCTGCAGCTTCTTCACCTCCCCGGAGTGCCAGGTCTGTGCCGTCACCTGGTAAGAGACTTCCATCGATTGGGGGAGTGTGGAGGGGTGCTGATCGAGGGAAAAGGGCTCAAGAGGTATCTCAGGGGCAAAAGACTGGCGATGGTCCCGGGTGGCCAAGTGGCCCTAAAAAGGACTCCCTGCCAGGGAGACCAGGCCCTATCAAGTGCTGGAGATGCCATGAGGTGGGACACGTGTCTGCCCATTGCCCCCTTACCTCTGAGCCAATGGAGTGTGACGCTAGCCGGCGTCAGTCGCTGTTTGCGGAACCATCTTGTGTTGCAGTTCCTGGACTAGAGACTGAACCGCAAGTCTGCAACATTACCATTAATGACTTCCCTGTTAAGGCGTTGCTGGACTCAGGAAGCCTTGTAACCTTGGTGCATGCCAGCCTGGTGGCTGGGGACTTTGGGTCAAAAAAACACATGAGTGTGGTTTGCATACATGGTGATACAAAAGTTTACCCTATAGTGCTGGCTAAAGTCGGGACTGAACTAGGCTCCGTACAGTATGAAGTGGGTGTGGTTAAAAACCTCATGCATAATGTAATATTGGGACGAGATTTTCCGTTGTTCTGGGCTTTATGGGGAAAAAGAAAAACCCCCGAAAGGAGTGAGAATACCCCTAAGGTTGTTGCATTACCCACTGTAAATGATAAAACTGTGCAGGATGAAAGTGATGCTTTTCCTTTACAGGTCCTGGCTGGAGAGGAGGAGGAAGCTCCTCCCACTGAGCAAAATATACCAGACTTAGAGGTGTCTAGGGTTAATTTTGGGACTGCACAGTTGCAGGATCCCACTCTTAAAAATGCGAGAGAGCAGGTTACTGTTTTGAATGGGGTACCTCAGGAACCAGATGCTGAGAATAAATTTCCACATTTTTCCGTGACTAATGATTTCTTCTATAGAGTCACTAAAATTAATGATGAAATTGTGGAACAGCTTCTGGTCCCTAAGCCGTACCGGCGTCAGGTGCTTGACATGGCACATAACCATGTTCTTGGGGGACACTTGGGGACTGAAAAAACGCGGGAGAGAGTCCTCCAGAGGTTTTATTGGCCTGCAATTTATGATGACATTAAAAAATACTGCGAGTCATGCCCCACATGTCAGCTTAGCGCCCCAGTGTCACATTTTCGTAGTCCTTTGGTGTCGCTCCCCATTATAGAGGTGCCTTTTGAGCGTATTGCCATGGATTTAGTGGGTCCCATTGTAAAATCGGCTAGAGGACACCAGTACATTTTGGTTGTCTTAGACTATGCGACCCGCTATCCTGAGGCTGTGCCCTTAAGAAACACTGCATCTAAAACAATTGCCCGGGAGCTGTTTTATATGTTCTCTAGGACTGGGATCCCCAAAGAAATTCTGACTGACCAAGGTACGCCCTTTATGTCTAAGGTGATGAAGGAGCTATGTAAGCTATTTAAAATCACACCTATACGCACCTCTGTATATCACCCCCAGACAGACGGATTGGTGGAGAGGTTTAATAAAACCCTCAAACATATGTTGAAGAAAGTGGTAGAAAAAGATGGTCGTGATTGGGATCACTTGTTACCTTACCTGATGTTTGCTGTGAGGGAAGTTCCCCAAGCGTCCACAGGGTTCTCTCCCTTTGAGTTGGTCTATGGTCGTCACCCTAGGGGTCTATTAGATATTGCAAAGGAGACATGGGAGAGTGAGTCCACCCCATACAAAAGTGTTATCGAGCATGTAGCACAAATGCAGGACCGTATAGCTACTGTAATGCCCCTAGTAAGGGAACACCTCCAGAGGGCGCAAGAGAGCCAAAGTAGAATTTACAACCGTTCTGCGAGAATCAGGACATTTAACCCAGGTGACAGGGTTCTCATACTAGTTCCCACTATAGAGAGTAAATTCCTAGCGAAGTGGCAAGGTCCCTATGAAATTGTTGAAAAGGTCAGTGAGGTAAACTATAAGGTGCACCAACCAGGTAGAAGGAAGCCTTTCCAAGTTTATCACATAAACTTGATCAAATCCTGGAAAGACAGGGAATCCTTGGTGGCAACAAATCCTGGTAATAATTTGTCGCAACCAATCCCTTCGGTCAAGGTTGGTGATACCCTATCAGGGTCACAGAAACAGGAGGCTAAGGAGTTTTTGCAGAAAAACAAAGACAAGTTTTCTGACCTTCCAGGGCGTACACACCTCATCCGTCATCACATTGAAACTGGGCCTAGAAGCAGAGTAAACCTCAAGCCCTATAGGATACCAGAAGCACGCAGAGAGGCAGTGTCTGCTGAGGTGAAACGTATGCTTGACCTAGGAGTGATTGAAGTTTCACAGAGTGAATGGTCCAGTCCGATTGTGCTAATCCCAAAGCCCAATGGAACTTGGAGGTTCTGTAACGATTTCAGAAGGTTGAATGAGATCTCCAAGTTCGATGCTTATCCTATGCCCAGGGTAGATGAGCTGATTGAAAAGATGGGTAATGCCAGGTACATAACCACCCTCGATCTCACAAAGGGCTACTGGCAGATTCCTCTTACTGATGAGGCTAAAGAGAAAACTGCATTCTCCACCCCTGAGGGGTTGTTCCAGTATGTAGTGATGCCATTCGGGTTACATGGAGCACCTGCGACTTTTCAGAGGTTGATGGACTTGATTCTGCGACCACATCGTGATTATTCAGCTGCCTACCTCGATGATGTGGTCATTTTTAGTCCCGATTGGGAAAGTCACCTCTGTAAGGTACAGGTTGTGTTGAATGCCATAAGTGATGCAGGGTTGACCATAAATGCCGAGAAGTGTGCACTAGCCCTAGAAGAGGCCAAGTACCTGGGTTACATTATTGGGAGGGGTTTGATTAAGCCACAGTTAAATAAAATTGAGGCAATACAGAATTGGCCTAGACCCCTGTCAAAGAAACAGGTCAGAGCTTTCCTGGGTATTACGGGCTATTACCGTAGGTTTGTGCCGAACTTTGCCTCAATTGCAGCCCCGCTAACTGACTTGACAAAGGGCGGAAAGTCAGCAATGGTGACGTGGACTCCAGAGGCCGAGAAGGCTTTCCAAAGCCTTAAGTCTTCTCTGTGCCAACAACCTGTGCTAGTTACCCCCGATTTCAGGCGAGAATTTCTGGTCCAGACAGATGCCTCTAACACAGGGTTAGGTGCAGTTCTCTCACAGGTGGTGAATAATGAGGAGCATCCGGTGATGTACTTGAGTAGGAAGTTAACCCCGGCCGAGAAGAATTATGCTATTGTGGAGCGTGAATGTCTGGCAGTGAAGTGGGCCCTAGAATCCCTGAAGTATTACTTGCTAGGCAGGAAATTCAAGTTAGTGACAGACCATGCCCCCCTAACATGGATGAAACTAAACAAGGAGAAAAATGCAAGGGTGACTAGATGGTTTCTGTCCCTACAAAATTTCAATTTCACTGTGGAACACAGACCAGGGAAATTACAGGCGAATGCTGATGCACTGTCAAGGGTACATTGTCTGTGGGGACAAAATGCTCAGCCCTCCGGTCTGAAAAAGAGGGGGGGGATATGTAGACATCTCACTGGAGAAGTGCTCGAGGGGGTGTACATCTCACCTAGGTTGCTACGTAGTGTGAGATGGTAAGTCCAGGATTGATCTGTTGCTCAGCAGTATTATGCTGCTGAGTTGTTGTTTAATCTTGCCGGGCCTGGATTTACATGGAGTGGCAGGTAGGTTTGGTAGTGGGACTTGCCACTCCCTCCCCTCGATCCAGTTCGGGTTTTGGATCAGGTGAGCTCTGCTCCTAATCAGCCTGTGAAGGTAAAAGCTTTCCAAAGCTTGCAGGTCTGGGCTATCAGCCAGGAAACAGCCTATGTGGGTTTGGAGGAGCCCTGCATCTTCCTGTCTATGCGGCCGCTGTATTTACGAGTGTTAGATAGGTGAGACAACCTGTTAGTAAGCGCCCAGACGGGTAGGTCTTTTGTTTGAACTTTTAAAAGCACGGTGTTGCTGTATTTATGTTTGCTGGACTGTTTATGCTAAAAATAAACGCCAAGTTGATCTTTTATACATCTACGTCTGCTGTGAACTGTGTCCTAACACACCATCCCCCGGGAAGATCCCTACACTATTTATACTTTATATTTTTATTGTTTTTTTTTTTTAAATATTTCAATTTTTAAAATAATATTTAAAATAATCCTATACACAAAATGTATCAATAACTACATAAAACTAATCATTTAAGTGATACACATGTGGTGCATGCTGCACTATACCCAATGCAACAAAAAAATTCCGCACTGAAGGGGGCGTTCTGGTGCTCAGTTGGATCGTGCGCCACTTTAAACATGCAAAATCTGACAGATATTTTCTGTACACCCTTTGTTAAAGGTGCATCAAAAAAATTGTGCACTCTGTGCTAGATTCATGAAGAACTTGTGCCAGAAATCATGAATCTGGTGCCCTCTGCACACTACACATTGTTTTTAGTAAATGTGCCCCCCTATAAACAAAGTAACATGGTTATGAAAAGCACTAATATATGTACACTCACCGGCCACTTTATTAGGTACACCTGTCCAACTGCTCGTTAACACTTAATTTCTAATCAGCCAATCACATGGCGGCAACTCAGTGCATTTATGCATGTAGACATGGTCAAGGCAATCTCCTGCAGTTCAAACCAAGCATCAGTATGGGGAAGAAAGGTGATTTGAGTGCCTTTGAACGTGGCATGGTTGTTGGTGCCAGAAGGGCTGGTCTGAGTATTTCAGAAACTGCTGATCTACTGGGATTTTAATGCACAACCATCTCAGGGGTTTACAGAGAATGGTCCGAAAAAGAAAAAACATCCAGTGAGCGGCAGTTCTGTGGGCGGAAATGCCTTGTTGATGCCAGAGGTCAATGGAGAATGGGCAGACTGGTTCGAGGTGAAAGAAAGGCAACAGTGACTCAAATCGCCACCCATTACAACCAAGGTAGGCAGAAGAGCATCTCTGAACGCACAGTACATCGAACTTTGAGGCAGATGGGCTACAGCAGCAGAAGACTACACCGGGTGCCACTCCTTTCAGCTAAGAACAAGAAACTGAGGCTACAATTTGCACAAGCTCATCCAAATTGGACAGTAGAAGACTGGAAAAACGTTGCCTGGTCTGATGAGTCTCGATTTCTGCTGCGAAATTCGGATGGTAGGGTCAGAATTTGGCGTCAACAACATGTAAGCATGGATCAATCCTGCCTTGTATCAAAGGTTCAGGCTGGTGGTGGTGGTGTCATGGTGTGGGGAATATTTTCTTGGCACTCTTTGGGCCCCTTGGTACCAATTGAGCATCGTTGCAACACCACAGCTTACCTGAGTATTGTTGCTGACCATGACCATCCCTTTATGACCACAGTGTACCCAACATCTGATGGCTACTTTCAGCAGGATAATGCGCCATGTCATAAAGCTGGAATCATCTCAGACTGGTTTCTTGAACATGACAATGAGTTCACTGTACTCAAATGGCCTCCACAGTCACCAGATCTCAATCCAATAGAGCATCTTTGGGATGTGGTGGAACGGGAGATTCGCATCATGGATGTGCAGCCGACAAATCTGCGGCAACTGTGTGATGCCATCATGTCAATATGGACCAAAATCTCTGAGGAATGCTTCCAGCACCTTGTTGAATCTATGCCACGAAGAATTGAGGCAGCTCTGAAGTTAAAAGGGGGTCCAACCCGTTACTAACATGGTGTACCTAATAAAGTGGCCGGTGAGTGTATATTCACTAACTAAACTGTCTTATAAGTCAGCCTTTTCATACTCTGTTCTGGGGATTTCTTACAGATTAAGATGCCCTGTTAGTCTGTACATGCAGTTGTATGGTTTGTTAACTTTACACTTCTGGACATGTGTTAGTGGAAGTATATTACAAATTAAATATATTGCTAGAATATTAAGCATATACATATTACATAGATAGTAAGTAGAGATGAGCGAGCACTAAAATGCTCGGGTGCTCGTTACTCGAGCCGAACATTTCCAGATGCTCGAGTGCTCGTTTCGAGTAACGAGCCCCATTGAAGTCAATGGGAGACCCGAGCATTTTTCAAAGGGACCATGGTTCAGGAATAAAATGTGTTATTTAATTGAAAAATAATGTCTTCTGATAATTTGCAAACATCTGCGATCTATTCTTCACTGTTCCGCGCGTATATTATCTCCCGACAAGTTAGCAGATGTAAAGAACTGTGAAGAATAGAATAAAAACATTGAACACAGTGAACACAGTGAACACAGGATCATTTAAGATAAAAACACAGTGCAGAACACAGTGCAGAATAGATTACAGATGTTCGGCACATCTGCTTACTTGTCGGGAGATACGCGCGGAACGGCGCGAACAAAATAGCATGTGAAGAACAATATATATGTGTGTAAAGAACACATTGCAGATGTTTCCATACATCTGCAATGTCTTCTTCACACATATATATTGTTCTTCACATGCTATTTTGTTCGCGCCGTTCCGCGCGTATCTCCCGACAAGTAAGCAGATGTGCCGAACATCTGTAATCTATTCTGCACTGTGTTCTGCACTGTGTTTTTATCTTAAATGATCCTGTGTTCACTGTTTTTATTCTATTCTTCATTGTTCTTCACTGTGTTTTTTTTAATTAAATGCTCGATCTCGAGCAGGGGAAATACTCGTCCGAGCAACGAGCCGTCTCGAGTACCCTAATGCTCGACCGAGCATCAAGCTCGGACGAGCATGTTCGCTCATCTCTAATAGTAAGGTAAATCTGCACAGATTTTACACTGGAGTCTAGAGATTTTAAAGAAAATCTACCTTGAAAATCTGTCATAATTTTTATTTTGTACCCATTTTTATCTATTTCAAATGCAACATCAGCTTTATTCCTTTTCAGAAAGTATTCTCATTTAGTAGTATAACATACAGTGATTATGTTGCACAGTCCTTTTTGGATATAAAATACATCTCAGTAGTAGCCATGCTGACAATATTATACATGGGGGTCTCTCAACCACAAAGGACTTGCCATCCCCCACAAAATTCACATTCTATTATCGTATGGAATCTATTGAGTAAGTATTGTAACACTAAATTGTTTTAATGTCAGTATTTGTGGCATATATATTTATTGGATATTCTTTGGCTTAGGCCACTATCCTGTTGACTGGATTAATGTATAGCTCAGAGCATTTACAGTGACTAGTCATTATTTAGGATAATTTTGGATAATTTTGTTATATATGACAGAGACCAATTTGGAAAGCGCTGTGTAGCACTGCATAATCTGTGTGCGAAATATAAATAAAGATTATTATTATTATTGTTACTATTATTATTATTATTTACAAGGTATTTGTATTTTCTTAAAATTATTATTAAATTATTTATTGTGACTTAAAAATTTGTTTCCTTTTTATAAAGAACAATAAATAGGCCTACTGTATGTGTATATCTATATACATATATCTTGGAGTCATGCACAATGAGATCTAATTATTTTTTTGTTTTTTTCTTTTTTGTTTTCTTGCATTTGCAGGTTGAAAATAAACCATCTTAACATTCCACCTAAATGGCAATGTGATGTTTCAAAAGGCTAACTCACCCTTAAGTCATTTATATTATATACTTCTAGTGATGTGGCCAGTAATAGTCTTATTTTGGCTGTGAAAGTTTGAATAATAATGGTCATTAATATGGCAAATTGAGAGTTACACATTCAACCCACATATCAAATCGTCTACGAGTGAGCTCACTTCTATCAGCTGTCAAATTCTATTAAATATATGCAGCAGACATACTGCCCAGCTGACTGCCGACTAACTAAAAACCATACACCCACAATTAGCATTATAAAATGTGAAATCAACTGGAAGGGATGGCCTCGGGAAAAGCAAATCCCATAGCTAAAAAAAATTCTAAATGCCCTTGTGTTTTTGAAAACAATACACAAGCCGTGGCCATGAACAGTCTTATTTCTTCAGCTGAGCTATAATCTTGTTTTTTTAATACCTTTCTTCTTTATAACAAATTTGCATAAATGTTTCATGTGGTTTGAACAACATCTGTGCTGTTTTCTCATATAATGCAGTGTTGATTCTAAATTAGAGAAATGCAATCTATAATAAGATTTTAGTTGCTCAAACACTTGAAAAAAATCCTCAACTCAAAACTTCTTCAGACTTTTGCTTCCAATTTAAAAAAAGAAAGTTTTGTGTGGCTATGAAATCATCATTTGGAAATGTATATGTTTCCTAAGTAGTTATTATGAACATACGCAATGCAGCACACATATGACCCTCTTAGTCTCACTACGCACCAGTTTTCTATAGGACTTTGCACATTCGTTTCAGTGCTTTTTCTTTTCAAACTGCTTGCACATGTATTTAAGAAATGTCAGATACACATTTTTGGCGCACACACCACAATTGTGGTGCATGCTGCACTATACCCAATGCAACACAAAATTCTGCACTGAAGGGGGCGTTTAGGTGCTCAGTTGGACCGTGCACCATTTTAAACATACAAAGTCTGACAGATATTTTCTGCCGAAGGCGTCAGATTCATGAAGAACTTGTGCCAGAAATCATGAATCTGGTGCCCTCTGCACACTACACATTGTTTTTAGTAAATGTGCCCCACTATAAACAAAGTAACATGGTTATGAAAAGCACTAAGGTATGTATATTCACTAACTAAACTGTAGTCAGTCAGTCTTTTCATACTCTGTTCTGGGGATTTCTTACAGATTAAGATGCCCTGTTAGGCTACATTCACACTAACGTATGGGGGACGTATATACGGCCGACGTATATACGGCCGATATACGTCCCCCATAGGCAGCAATGGGCGCACGGCACCGTACCGTTCCGTACCCGGGAAAAAGATAGGACCTGTCCTATCTTTTCCCGTAATACGCCGCCGTGCGCCATAGGTTGCTATGGAGAGGGGCGGGGGTGAGCTGTGCTCACCTCCTCCTCCTCTCCCCGTACACTACTGTTGCCCGCTACGGTACGGTACGGCCGGGCAACGGCAGTGTGAATATAGCCTTAGTCTGTACATGCAGTTGTATGCAGTTGTATGGTTTGTTAACTTTACGCTTCTGGACATGTGTTAGTGGAAGTATATTACAAATTAAATATATTGCTAGAATATTAAGCATATACATATTACATAGATAGTAAGGTAAATCTGCACAGATTTTACACTGGAGTCTAGAGATTTTAAAGAAAATCTACCTTGAAAATCAATTATTATAAACCGCTTACTCCTAGATCTCGGCACCGGGACTGTGTTGCTCTTCTTATAATTGTTATCTATGGCCTTATACCTTCTAAAATCAACTTGTAAAATTATGGTAATGAGCCAGAAGGGATCTGGGGGGGGGGGCATCACCATAGCCTCTCTGTGCTGTAGCAACATAGTCTAATAAAATGTGAGGGAGCATTTCACCCTCCCACTGTATACTGAAACTTTCTGCGAGGTACGGAATTGACAATCACAGTTCATGCCCAAAAAGAAAGACACTGTTGGGCAAAGATACAAGGTAAACAATAAAGACTGCGGCCCTTTTTAAATTTGGGCCACAAGCTTAGCTAGAAAGTTAGAAAAGTTTTAGTATCTAGTGGAAAGATAGACACTCCCTGATACACACATTTCAGGATGTACAGAGTACAAGTAATATATAGCTGTTCACACAACCTATGGCACAAAACTCGCTCACAACTCTTCAATGGCTGAAAGTCCCCTATCACTTGCCTCAGTGGAACAGAGCCCTATCAGCACTCTCATTTGATGAAAGCCTAGTGGTTAAAGGATTATATCGGGCCATGAGTCAACTCAGTTGCATGTGCAACACCCTCGCTGATGCAAGGCAGAGACGTTGTTGCGAATACGTCCCACCATGTAGCTTGCAGCCTGTGTAGGGTCTGATCAGTCCCACAGCATGTCACTACATAACATAGATGAACACTACAGTGGTAGAGTCTGCCTGGTAAGGCAGGAGTTAATTGTTTTCTGTGATGCAATTCCAGCAATCACATGTGTTATACTTTGTTTCTGTGAGCTGAGAGGTAATTGGAGGAGTAGCCACCACCTGACCAGTGGGAGTAACAAAACCCCTGGTCAGGAAACTTCTAGAGTTCAGAATAAGAATTCTGGAGCTAATCCAGTACAGACCAGATTAGAGACTCAGAAGAGTCAGTGCAGCCAGCACACCAGACCAGAGCAGGTGAGCCCAGCTCCCTGCCTGAAGAGTGGAGCTAAGAGCTAGTTAGTGAGAGGAAAGGGGTATCATCCTACCTTCAAGGGTGATACCTGAAGCAACCCAGGACAAGCTGAAGCATCCTACTAGGACACAGCTATCTCCCAGCCTGCCCTTTGCATCCAGGCTGATGATCTCCATCCTGTGGCTCCCTCCAACTGCATCTCCAGCATTCTACCATTCTGTCAAGGCACGTTGCTACGGTTCCTGTCGGATCCAATAAAGAACTGTAAGTTGTTTTTGTTCAACGTATGCCTCCGTCTGGTCCCTGCTACTACGGCTGTCACCATCACGGGCACCCTGTCCACCACACAGAGACTCATACTCTAGACACCAAAGGGTTGCCCCAGGGAGAACGGCTATAGCAGCCTCTCCCTCATCATTTCTTGCCAACACCACCCTGCTGGAGACCTGCCAGGCTGTAGGACAGCCCTCCGGTTCCCCATACCAAGCACCGTGACACTAGCGTGCCTAGGCCGCAACCGCCAGCCACTCAGGTACTGCGGGCCCTGGCTGTCTCTAGGCCCCAAGAAAAGGCTAGGCCCCGGTGGGGGATGTTGCACATGTATATGACCGGGGATTCGTGGACTAAAAGAACAATGCAATTTAAATTATTATATTTAATTGGTTTAAGGGTACACTTAAGGGTACACTGGACAAAACAATATACACAATTTCCATATATACTGATGAGTGTAGATTACAAGTGGAGTACTACAGGTATGAGCAATTCAGTACATCAGTTACCTTGTGCTGGACTAATGGGGGAAAAAGTTAGCCCATACTTGAAGATCCTTCCTGCTTTTAATGTGATGCTAAATAATTCCCCCAGGCAAAGAAATTGCCATCCATAAACCATCCATGTATTACCATCCATAAACCTATTGGCATTATTTAGATTTTTTAGAACAGCACTAAACTAAGTATAGTGGTTGACAAAATTATTGATTTGAAAAATTTTACTTCCACTGAGATGCCTCAAAAAATTTACTGCCATACTTCTTTTAGTTTATTAATATAATCCTTCTCCTTGTAAGACACCTGTAGCAAAATTGAATTTTGGATCTTTTTATTGATCTCCATTTTACTGACTTAGATCATCAATTTCAAATAGGGGATGCCAAATAGAATACCACTGATCAGATGTAGTTGTACATTGAAAAGTAAATGTATATTCAGCTGGTAGTAATGGTAGCTGCAAACATTATATAGTGGACAAGCTGCATTACTGAATGTGTTCCAGGTTTTTAAATAGTTAATTAATTCTCTGAAAAAAATGCTTTTATCCTGAATATACACTCACCGGCCACTTTATTAGGTACACCTGTCCAACTGCTCGTTAACACTTAATTTCTAATCAGCCAATCACATGGCGGCAACTCAGTGCATTTAGGCATGTAGACATGGTCAAGACAATCTCCTGCAGTTCAAACCGAGCATCAGTATGGGGAAGAAAGGTGATTTGAGTGCCTTTGAACGTGGCATGGTTGTTGGTGCCAGAAGGGCTGGTCTGATTATTTCAGAAACTGCTGATCTACTGGGATTTTCACGCACAACCAGCTTTAGGGTTTACAGAGAATGGTCCGAAAAAGAAAAAACATCCAGTGAGCGGCAGTTCTGTGGGCGGAAATGCCTTGTTGATGCCAGAGGTCAATGGAGAATGGGCAGACTGTTTCGAGCTGATAGAAAGGCAACAGTGACTCAAATCGCCACCCGTTACAACCAAGGTAGGCAGAAGAGCATCTCTGAACGCACAGTACGTCGAACTTTGAGGCAGATGGGCTACAGCAGCAGAAGACCACACCGGGTGCTACTCCTTTCAGCTAAGAACAGGAAACTGAGGCTACAATTTGCACAAGGTCATCGAAATTGGACAGTAGAAGATTGGAAAAACGTTGCCTGGTCTGATGAGTTTTGATTTCTGCTGCGACCTTCGGATGGTAGGGTCAGAATTTGGCGTCAACAACATGAAAGCATGGATCCATCCTGCCTTGTATCAACGGTTCAGGCTGGTGGTGGTGGTGTCATGGTGTGGGGAATATTTTCTTGGCACTCTCTGGGCCCCTTGGTACCAATTGAGCATTGTTGCAACCACACAGCCTACCTGAGTATTGTTGCTGACCATGTCCATCCCTTTATGACCACAATGTACCCAACATCTGATGGCTACGTTCAGCAGGATAATGCGCCATGTCATAAAGCTGGAATCATCTCAGACTGGTTTCTTGAACATGACAATGAGTTCACTGTACTCAAATGGCCTCCACAGTCACCAGATCTCAATCCAATAGAGCATCTTTGGGATGTGGTGGAACGGGAGATTCGCATCATGGATGTGCAGCCGAAAAAAAAAAAAAAAAAAATCTGCGGCAACTGTGTGATGCCATCATGTCAATATGGACCAAAATCTCTGAGGAATGCTTCCAGCACCTTGTTGAATCTATGCCACGAAGAATTGAGGCAGTTCTGAAGGCAAAAGGGGGTCCAACCCGTTACTAGCATGGTGTACCTAATAAAGTGGCCGGTGAGTGTATATCCTGAATTTAAATTAACCATTAACAAAGGTAATAACCATATGCTGTATAAGTCAAGTAAAGGTATTTTATTCTAATGTACATGTTTTATGTAGTCTGAAGCTACATTCACAATTCTACAGCCATCAGAATTGGTACTGAAATCATTCAGTTGTCCATAATGACTAGGTTAAATGTTTATTTCTCAAAATGCCGTAAAAAGTAGCATTTTGATTGGTCATTTTCTTAGTTTTACTTTTTAGACAGTTTTGTTCATGGAGACACACTCTCTTCAAAGACATGAAATTGTTTGGCTAAAAAGGTAATATACATGTACTTTGCCTTTTTAAACTCTAAACGACCTAGGACGGTGGGTAATTCCCATTTCTGGACGTGCGTTTACGCCCACAAATGCTCTCACAATTGAAAACTGTCAATAGTGACAGCAGTGTGGGGGCCCGGCTGTATGCGACCCCCACAAATACTGTGCCAGGTTTGGGGTGTGTGGATTGTCTGAATGGCAGCCTTTCAGCAGTACAATAAGAGATCCTCTTGGGGCCTATGCATGCGCCAAGGCTGACATTGCCATACATCAGTATGGCAGTGTGTTACTTTGATACAAGCGAAATAAGCGATAAGATGATCACCTTAGTGCCAGTGTTCCAGTGTGGGACACTAAAAAGATATTGCCATGTTCGCAACAACCTGTACAATAAAAATGATTTTAAGCCCTACAGTGAAAAAAATTTAAAAAAACAGGCCTAAATTTGGATTTTTGTGCATCCAAACAAACAAAAAAGCAATAAAAAGTTTAAAAAAAGTCACATTTACACCACAATGGGGGTCATTTACTAACGGCCCGATTCGCGTTTTCCCGTCGTGTTACCCGAATATTTCCGATTTGCGCCGCTTGTACATGAATTGCCCCGGGTTTTTGGCGCACGCGATCGGATTGTGGCGCATCGGCGCCGGCATGCGCGCGACAGAAATCGGGGGGCGTGGCCGAACGAAAACCCGACGTATTCGGAAAAACCGCCGCATTTAAAAACCGAAATGTGTCGCTTGGGGAGCGCTCACCTTCACCTGCTATGGGATGGTGCATTCCGGGGCGTTAAGATTATTTTCGGCGCAGCAGCGCCACCTGGTGGACGGCGGAGGAACTACCTTCTTAAATCCCAGCCGGACCCGAATCCTGTGCAGAGAAGGCGCCGCTGGATCGCGAATGGGCCGGGTAAGTAAATCTGCCCCAATGATTCCAATAAAAAGTACAACCCATCATTCTAAAAGTAATGACATATACTGCTCAATGAACAAAAAAAAAAATCAAAATGTTACACATCTAAGAAGATGGCAATGCAAAAACAAGTGATTTATGTCTACAAATGCGATTTTATTATGCAAATTATTCAAACATAAAAAAGCTATATTAATGCCGTAATCTAACTGACCCATTTAACATAGATGTATAACATAGAAACATAACATATTATTTATGTTGCATGGTGTATATATGGTGTATAAAACAAAAATAAAAGGTAAACATTTACATCCGAGTTGGCGGGTTGTTTCCATTCCTGGACCTTGCATGAAACTGTAACCGTAACAACTATAGACCGTTACAGTGTGTGGGAGCATCTTCTGTATATAAATAAAGATTATTATTATTAAGAGCTAGGGTTGTAATAGTTGCAATTCCGGCTGCAGGCGCAGTGGTCAAACATGACTGCAACGTCTTTAGGGCTTTCTCACCTGCACCCATCTTTATTGCCACCTCCCTGCATGCCAGTTTATGGGGATGCTGATAGTCTTCATGGCAGCTAATGGACTGTCTTCAGCCCCTGAGTGACAGATCCTGTTTCTGACAGGATCTACCACTGTGCATGTCAGACAATGCATCTTTGTGGGGGTTTCTAAAACCCCTATAAATATGAATAGGCCTATAAAGAAATTGCATCTAAAATTTTCTTGAAAATCTGAAAAATTGATGGTTGATTTGTAAGCCTCCGAGGATCCTAATAAAAAGTTAATTAGTAACCTATTTTGGAGGTTAAACTATCTGCATGATGAGCATGACATTTAGAAATTGGAAAATCATTTCAACCAAAATATACCACTAAGGTCACGTATAGCATATCATGAGAAAAAACAATCTGCAAATCACCTTAGTAAGTTAAACTGTTCTAAGGTTATAATGGCATATAGTCAGGCATGGCAGATTTGGAATTTTGGGCTTGGTCCTTATAGGAAATCTACACATACTCCTCTTCACCTGTCCTCTTCTTCATCCTGATACCAGTGATTGTCTTCCCTGATATTGAAACACTGGGATTACCTAGAAAATGTCTGGTGCTCCGGGCTGCTAATTATTCTAGCCCTCACCACCTCCCTCTCCCAGCATGAAGTCACGTCTCTTGCATGATAGATACCTCACGCTGCATGTCAAGATTAGAGAGGATATGTCCCAGTCTCAGGTTGAAGAGGAGGACAGGTGAGGGAGTGTAGTTCTTTTTTTTCCTTTGGTGAGTTTATTCCACCAAAACTTTTACAAAACATTTCACACTTTCGATTAAGGCATTTCCCGCTTGAAGATTTTATTGACTTAAACTGCCTTTATCTATGGTTCTCTGGCTACTCTAGCTAGCTACTATATAACATAATACATAGCCAGCTAAATTGACACCCCACTCCAGCACCTGAGCCTGACTTTTCTCTGGCAAAGACAACATTTTTCTTTACATTCAAAAATTACTTTGGTGGAGACTTTTTATAGGCAAACGGAAGAATTCCGAAAAGGACATTTCATACCCTATCAGAGGGTGCTCTAGTTAAGGCTCCCTTAAGTAAAATAGCTTCTCTGTCCATTTTTTCTGCTACTTTCTTTTCCTTTGGTGAGCAGTGTTTTTGAAAGTCAATATATAGCAAGTAGTTGAGGAAAGATGTGTTGGTTGTACTCAATTGAGGAGAGATGTATTGGTTGTACCAATTTTAAATAGTTCTGGTAATGTGACATGTTGCATTACCTCCTGTTTCCAAGAATGGGGTAAGTATAAGTTTTTATGAAATAGTAAAGGGATTTCTATGCCTAATAGTTTACATATACCAGTGAACAACTTATTTTGTTGGGATAGATTTTCCTTTACAATTTTTGTAGACTTCATTGTCTAAGGCATAATTTATACAGACTACAGATGAGCAAATTGAAGTGAATGAATCGGGATTTGATCCAAAGTTTATGAAATGTGATTCATTATGAATCCGAATTGGTGGTTGAAAGCAAAAGAAAAAAAGGATGGAAGCAGTTCTTGACATGCAAAGCAGCCTGTGTGATGTTATAGAGTCTTTTAATGACTCATCCTACAAGATCTCCACCATTTGCTTTCTACTTGAGTGTTGGGATAGACTTTCCATGCCATAAACAGGAAAAGACAAGGAATTATATAGGACATAAAGGACAAAATACCATATATACTCGGGTATAAGCCTAGTTTTTCAGCGCACAAAAAAATGTGCCGAAAAGCCAAACTCGGCTTATACTCGAGTAAAAAATGTATAGGTTTTACCAGGTTTTTGTGGTAAAATTAGGGGCCTCGGCTTATACTTGGATCGGCTTATACTCGAGTCTGTCTGGTACTTACAAAAAGTGTTATTCCTATAAGATATGATATTTTGTTCCCCATAAAGGCATCCAGCCATAACAACCTCCTGTAGTCTCAATGCTTTTAGATTAAAGAACCTCTGTCTAAGGTAAAATCCACTCTCTACAAGTAGAGGATGCCTCCTTGTCCTCGCCACAGGCCTAGCTATAAAAAAGACTTTGGAAAGATCCCTGTATTTTCCATTCAGGTATTTATACATTGTAATGAAGTCAGCCCTTAATTTTTCCAAATAACTCCAATTATTGTAGAACATCAATTCCCTTAAAGGGGTTTTGCCACAAAGCAAAGTTAGGGCCTATCCTTCGGACCCCTCTTCGCTCCGTCAGATTAATGGAACGCGCATGACCGTTCTGATCCATTAATCTCTTTGGATCTCAGTCAGCTCCATAGAGATTAATGGAGCAGAACACTTATGCGTAGCCATTTGCTCTATTAATCTGACGGAGTGACGAGAATTCTAAGACACTGAGACCCCCACTGATCAGCAAGTTAGGCGAAGTTCGAGTTTTCTTCGTTGGAAAACCCCTTTAATAAGCTTTGTTGCTCTTCTCTGCGCCCATTCCAATTCTTTTGTGTCCTTTTTATACACTGGTGCACAAAACTGTACACAATATTCCATATGTGGTGTGACCAGTGATTTGTATAAGGGCAAAACTATGTCCTTATCATGAGAATTTATGCCTCTCTTGATACATGCCATAATATTATTTGATGAAGTAGCAGACCCTTTTCACTGGTCACTAAAATTAACTTTACTATCCAAGAATTTTACTACTTAAAACATACCGGGGCACATTTACTTAGGCTTTTGGCAGCTCTATTTTCGGACTGTGCTCTATCTTGAATAAGAAAATGGCTTGCACAGGTATTTAAGTAGAGGGGGTGTTGCGATTCTGTGAATTCCGTTGACGGGGTAAGTAAGTGCACCACAGTTTCCAGAAATGTAATATTATACAATACAATACAATATTACATTATTTGTGTGTGTGTGTGGGGGGGGGGGGGGGGGGTTCAGGGATAATGTTGCATCTCATACGGACACAGCTTATCACTGGTATTTTCTTACAATAGTATATGTCTTACTGTATGTATGCAACAAAGAACCGTAAGCAACAAGCAAAGTGTCCATTATACTATTCTCTTCTGTGTAATTTACTTTACACAGTTTACTATCATCTGCAAATATTAAATCTCCACTAACTAACTTTCTTACCCAAATAGAAAGATTTTCCCCTTGTTCCAGCAGTCATATTTTATGTACAAATCTTTTATATGGCACTGTATCAAATACCTTGAAAGGATAGGTATACAACATCCACAACTTCACATGGTCATTCTTTTGGAGGATATTGTTGGTGACAGTACTGGAGAAGCAGACAATCATTGATTGTTTAGGGGGTCAATATACCCTGTGCATTGTTGTTGCCATCCATCATTTTGGGGTCAATACAGCCTGTTGGCTACTACTGCTAATCTATGCAAAATATTTTTGACTTGTATATTTTGGTTTGGGGGTTACTATCCCCTTTTTATTGCATTAAAATATGTTGCTGTGCAATCAATACATTATTTGTTCTTGGCTGTTTTGGTTTTGGGATCATTATCCCCTCTCTATGGGTTAAATTATTGACCTTTGTGTAATACACCTAAACAGTATATAATCTATCTGTTGTAGTTTTTTGGGTTATTATCCCCATTTTTGTCTTCGAATATCACTTTTCTGTTGAAGATTTGTTATCACTATCCTCATGTTTGATGTTGAAATACTCCTCTTCCTGGTATGTTTTACATACTGAAAATGTATCACTAGTCTGTTGAAATGTTGGGATCATTATACATATATGTGTATAGTATAAGCTGACACAAGTATAAGCCGGCGTACCTAATTTTAACACAAAAAAATGGGAAAATCTATTGACTCGAGTTTAAGCCTAGGGTGGGAAATGCATCGGTCACAGCATACAGCCAGTATAAAACTGACCAGCCCATATTCCCCAGTATACAGCCTGCTAGCTCCTGTCCCTGCAGTATATAGCCTGCCAGCCCCTACCCCCAGTATATAGCCTGCAGCTCCTTCCCCCAGTATATATCCTGCCAGCTCCTACCCCCCCAGTATATAGCCTGCCAGCCCCTGCAGTATATAGCCAGCCCCTGCAGTATATAGCCTGTCAGCCCTTGAAGTATATATCCAGCCCCTAATCTATATAGCCAGCCAGTCCCATAAAAAGTCTGCAAGGATAATATAAACAACGAATGATGTTCTACAGTTTAGGAATTGTTGCTAATTGTTGCTTATTGTTTGGTTCCCAAATCTTTATTTTTGAAATTTAATGTATTGTGCACAGAAACTGCAATTTCTACACCTAAAACGCCCCACTGAGATTGCCTTCTTTAGCCAGTTTTGAGGTGTTCTGTTTCCCTTTCTTCAAACGGCTATGAACCAGGTGCGTTTTCACTGTCCTGCCTCTTCCAAAAGTTATGAATGGTTTTCTTATCACTATATCCCCTAAATCTGTGTCGTATTCGAGGATATCCCAATTCTTCAAAATTGCAGACCTAATTATCTCCGAAAAATCAAAACAAAAAGCAATACTATTCTCACCCTTCACTTGGGCTTTGGAAATGCTCTTTTATAATACAGTTTCTTGTATGGCCCTCTCACATGCCTCCTGAATAACAGGTCTTGGATACCCTCTGTTTTGGACCCTGAGTCTGAGATCTTCCACCTGTTATTCAAAACCTTCTTGGGTACTATTGATTCTACACAGGTGATTAAATTTCCCATAAGGAAGGGCCTTTTTGACAAAATTTGGGTGATAACTGTTATAATGGCCTGTAATTGCCTGGCAAAGTTCTAGAGCCTTTTCTGAAATATCGGCACCACATTTGCCTTGCTCAAGTCACTTGGCAATATACCAGCCCATTAGGGAATCTCTTAAGATTTAAGACAGAGAAACCGCAATAACAGAACTGAGTTCTTTAAGAACTCTGGGGTGTAAATCATCTGGTCCAGGAGCCTTGTACACATTTATTTTATTGAGCTCACAAGATGCATCAACCGCACTGGCACCACCCACGTCAGAAATTCTTTCCTGTATTGCATAAACGGAGCTAAATAACCCATTTAGTATCTTTGCCTTTCCTTTGGTCTGTGGAGTACTGTGGATAGTGGAGTATTTTATTAGTTGTTGTAGTAGAGGGACACTTTATCATTACGGTTTATGTTGGTGTCTTATGATTTTATCTTTTACAAATAAAGGTTATGTTTTAACCATACATACGTCTGATGGAACTGAGCAGTGAAATACTTTCCTTTGGTAGCCAGTCAGCAATGCCCCATTTTCCGAATATAGGGTTCCAACCTGCTCTGACCCTTTTTTTGCATTGATATACTTGGGATTGGGTTGCCATTTTAGGCCACCTGTCATTCATTTTGTATTTTGGCAGATTTTATTCCCTTCTTACATATTTTGTTAAGTCTTTTGCAATTATTGAATGCCTCAGGCGACCCATTAGATTTATATTTTATGAATGCCTTCTTTTATCATTAATTTCCCTTTTAACTGTAGCTGTAAGCCATGCAGGGTGTAATCTAGCCTGTCTATACTTGTTACCTATAGGAATAAATTTAGAAGTATAATGACCTAGTATAGATTTAAATTTTTCCGATTTAACATTAGTATCATCATGTGACAGTATCTGATATCAGTCTATATCCTCTAATGCAGTGATTTTCAACCTTTTTTGAGCCGCGGCACACTTTTTATACTTAGAAAATACTGGGGCACACCACCAACCAAAATAGCACATAATGACACTAAAACAGTCATATTATGCATATAGTTAATAATATAGATTCTAAATTTATTTTACTCACTCAGTGAGTGAGTGTGAAACCTCTTCCTCAACAGTTCTCAGTTTCTCCCTGTTTTTAGTATATGGTGCTGATTATTATGTGGCTCATATACTGCAATATAAAGGGGTACAATGAGAAGTACTATGGCCATGAGGCCAGAGTACAAGTGCCAGCTCATATACTCAGCATATGAGCTGGTACTTGTAGTACTCCAGCCTCATGACTATAGTATTTCTCATTTTACATCGCTGCGCATTGCCGGGAAACAAAACACAGGGGGCACCATAGTTTGGGGAACTTTCCCCGCGGCACACCCGACCATGTGTCGCGGCACACTGGTTGAAAATCACTGCTCTAATGCAGTCCTGAATTTCGGGAAATTGATTATTAGTTTAAGAGCAAAAAAAAATTGTGTTATGATCGCTGTTCCCAAGGGTTTCAGCATTGTTAGAAATGACAAGGTCCAACAAAACATCACCTCTTGTGGGATCTTCTACAAGCTGTACCATAAAATTATCCTGCAGAAAGTAGATAAATGTCTCCCCTTCAAAGATGAAGAAGATCCCTGACCCCAATTTATATTTGGAAAGTTAAAGTTTCCCATGATTATTACTGTCCCCTCCTGAACACCATGATCTATCTGTTTTATAAAGGTCACCCTCTAATTTCTCAGAGATATTGTGGGGTCTATAAATTACACCAAAAATATATTTCTCAAAGCACTCCTGGCTTTGAATTTCAACCCACAAAGTTTTAGTCTCCTCACATTCTTCATTGACCACTGTCAGGCTCCAGGGGTAGTGAACCACGGGGCCACTGTGGATGATGACTAGAGATGAGCGAGCACTAAAATGCTCGGGTACTCGTTATTCGAGATGAACTTTTCCCGATGCTCGAGTGCTCGTCTCGAATAACGAGCCCCATTGAAGTCAATGGGAGACTCGAGCATTTTTCATGGGGACCAAGGGTCTGCACAGGGAAGCTTGGCCAAACACCTGGGAACCTCAGAAAAGGATGGAAACACCACAAAAATGGACAGGAAACAGCAGGGGCAGCATGCATGGATGCCTCTGAGGCTGCTTAATCGCACCATTATGCCAAAATTATGGGCAACAGCATGGCCATGACAGAGTGACCGAATGAGGCTAGATAGCATCTAAAACATCCAATAATTGACCCTGACACTATAAGGGACGGCATGCAGAGGCAGCGGCAGCAGTGGCAGGCTAGAGAGTGTCATGGCGACATACCCTAAATGGACTCAGGTTTCACCAAAGGAGGTGAAGTGATTTCCTATGTGAACAAAAGGTTGACAGTAAATTTAGTCGATAACACAGCATGGTGGCGACATAGTGACCAAGTTCCATAATATATCTGGTGAAACACCCGAAAAATGAGCCTGACACAGCTCTTTTGATAAGGGGACGACATGTGGAGGCAGCCATGGAGACGACTTCCATGATTAAGAGCGACAGTATGGGGCATTCATATTGCGCTGCTATGATTGCAACTTCAGGTCTCCAGCATGGCGGCGACAGATGGGCCGAGTTCCACTATGTATCTGGTGAAACACCTGAAAATTCTGCCTGACACAGGTCGTTTGATAAGGGGGTGATGTGCTGCATATCCTCTCGTGCTCCAGCGTCTGGGGTATAGAGAGTTGAAATGAGACATTGGTGGACGCTGTGGAGGATCGTGGAGGCAAAATGGACAGGAAACAGCAGGGGCAGCATGCATGGATGCCTCTGAGGCTGCCTAATCTTGGGATGGAGCTGGCGGTCCACTGCCAGGCGAGATTTCGCCTGTCCAAGCCCCTGTCTCTCGGCTCCTCCCCACCCAAAATGGGCCTGGGGGCCAGAAGCGTTTACTTTGAAAAAATTATAATTTTCAAAGCAGGCCGGGTCGTTTGAATATTTCACCTAGGAATAATGGAATAGCATAGTGGTTCTATTTTTAATTGTTTTTACGGAAATGGTTCCATGATTAAGAGCGACAGTATGGGGCATCCATATTGCGCTGCTATGATTGCAACTTCAGGTCTCCAGCATGGCGGCGACAGATGGGCCGAGTTCCACTATGTATCTGGTGAAACACCTGAAAATTCTGCCTGACACAGCTCGTTTGATAAGGGGACGATGTATGGAGGCAGTGAACTAGTAGTAGATTAAAGGTGCTGCAGTTAAAACTATGTTAGTTGGATCTTGAGATGGAGCTGGTGCTCCGCTGCCAGACGAGCTTTCGCCAATCCAAGCCCCTGTCTCTAGGCTACTCCCTAAACAGCACTTCTAAGAACCTTTTGTATAAGATCAAGTGTAGTAGCATTCTTATAAGTTTGGGATATGGCGGGTGAGGGGAATGTAAACAGATGCGCAAGAAGCGCTGAAATAATATCGGTAAATGATAAAAGTTTGCCAGTATATTTTGTGGATTACACAGCAGGGTGGCGACAAAGTTAACAAGTTTGATGTGGAAGCCATGAAAACAACCCAAAATTCTGCCTGACACAGTTCGTTTGATAAGGAGACCATGTATGGAGGCAGCTATATGGACGACTTTTGGAGGCAGCTATGGCGATGACGTGTGGAGGTAGCAATGGAGACAACGTGTGGAGCCAGCTAAAAAGATGACATGTGGAGGCTGCTATGGAGACAATTTAATTTGGATAGTGCCTGTATGTGGCAGTCCAAAAAAGTTTTCAAACCAGAGGAGCAGGTAGGTGGTCCTCCAGAAAAATTAAATAAATTGAGTGCCTGTATGTGGCAGTCCAAAAAAGTTTTCAAACCAGAGGAGCAGGTAGGTGGTCCTCCAGAAAAATTAAATAAATTGAGTGCCTGTATGTGGCAGTCCAAAAAAGTTTTCAAACCAGAGGAGCAGGTAGGTGGTCCTCCAGAAAAATTAAATAAATTGAGTGCCTGTATGTGGCAGTCCAAAAAAGTTTTCAAACCAGAGGAGCAGGTAGGTGGTCCTCCAGAAAAATTAAATAAATTGAGTGCCTGTATGTGGCAGTCCAAAAAAGTTTTCAAACCAGAGGAGCAGGTAGGTGGTCCCCCAGAAAAATCAAATAGATTGAGTGCCTGTATGTGGCACTCCCAAAAATTGCTTGAAACAGAGGACCGGGTAGGTGGCCCTCCAGAAAAATTAAATACATAGAGTACTATAGCTAGAGCCAGTTGGCCCTGGCAAAAAATAGCCAGTTTCCTATGCTTTAGTGTACAAAGAGGAGGAGAAGGAGGACAATGAGGAGGAGGAGTGAATACATTATTCAGGTTGAGCTTCTTTCACCTGGTGGAGAATGAAAATCCGGAGAAATCCAGGCTTTATTCATCTTGATAAGCGTCAGCCTGTCAGCGCTGTCAGTCGACAGGCGTGTACGCTTATCGGTGATGATGCCACCAGCTGCACTGAAAACCCGCTCGGACAACACGCTAGCAGGGCAGGCAAGAACCTCCAAGGCGTACAGCGCCAGTTCGTGCCACATGTCCAGCTTTGAAACCCAGTAGTTGTAGGGAGCTGTGTGATCATTTAGGACGATGGTATGGTCAGCTACGTACTCCCTCACCATCTTTCTGTAAAGATCAGCCCTACTCTGCCGAGACTGGGGACAGGTCTTGCTGGGGTGACATAAAACTGGCAAAGGCCTTGTAAAGCGTACCCCTGACAGTGCTGGAAAAGCTGCCTGCTCGCCTACTCTCCCTCGCTACTTGTCCCGCAGAAGTACGCCCTCTGCCACTAGCGCTGTCAGAAGGGAAATACTGTTTCAGCTTGTGCACCAGGGCCTGCTGGTATTCATGCATTCTCACACTCCTTTCCTCTCCAGGGATGAGAGTGGAAAGATTTTGCTTGTACCGTGGGTCCAGGAGAGTGAATACCCAGTAATCGGTGCTGGAATAAATTCTTTGAACGCGAGGGTCACGGGATAGGCAGCCTAGCATGAAATCTGCCATATGCGCCAGAGTCCCAACGCGCAAGAATTCACTCCCCTCACTGGCCTGACTGCCCATTTCCTCCTCCTCCAACTCCTCCAACTCCTCTTCTTCTGCCCATACACGCTGAACAGTGAAGGACTGAACAATGGTCCCCTCTTCTGTCTCGCCAACATTCTCCTCCTCTTCCTCCTCATCCTCCTCCACCTCCTCCGATATGCGCTGAGAAACAGACCTAAGGGTGCTTTGGCTATCAACAAGGGAATCTTCTTCCCCCGTCTCTTGTGACGAGCGCAAAGCTTCCGACTTCATGCTGACCAGAGAGTTTTTCAACAGGCCAAGCAGCGGGATGGTGAGGCTGATGATGGCGGCATCGCCACTGACCATCTGTGTTGACTCCTCAAAGTTACTCAGCACCTGACAGATATCAGACATCCACGTACACTCCTCATTGTAGACTTGAGGAAGGTGACTGACCTAACTACCAGTTCTGGTGGAAGTTGACATCTGGCAGTCTACAATTGCTCTGCGCTGCTGGAACACTCTGGATAACATGGTTAATGTTGAATTCCACCTCGTGGGCACGTCGCACAACAGTCGGGCAGTTGGAGGCGGCGCTGCGCTGCCCTGAGAGTGGCAGCATCTGTGCTGGACTTTCTGAAATGCGCACAGATGCGGCGCACCTTCGTGAGCAAATCAGACAGATTGGGGTATGTCTTGAGGAAACGCTGAACTATCAGATTTAACACATGGGCCAGGCATGGCACATGTGTCAGTCTGCCGAGTTGCAGAGCCGCCACCAGGTTACGGCCGTTGTCACACACAACCATGCCTGGCTTCAGGTTCAGCGGTGCCAGCCACAGATCAGTCTGCGCCGTGATGCCCTGTAATAGCTCTTGGGCGGTGTGCCTTTTATCGCCTAGGCTCAGCAGTTTGAGCACCGCCTGCTGTCGCTTAGCGACGGCACTGCTGCTGTGCCTAGAGCTACCGACTGATGGCGCCATGCCCACGGATGGTAATTCAGAGGAGGAGATGGAGGAGGGGTGGGAGGAGGAGGAGGCATAGTAGGCCTTTGAGACCTGGACCGAGGTAGGCCCCGCAATCCTCGGTGTCGGCAATATATGAGCAGCCCCAGGGTCAGACTCGGTCCCAGCCTCCACCAATTAACCCAATGTGCCGTCAGCGATATATAGTGGCCCTGCCCAGCAGCACTCGTCCACGTGTCCGTGGTCAGGTGGACCCTGTCAGAAACGGCGTTGGTCAGGGCATGGATGATGTTCTCTGACACGTGCTTGTGCAGGGCTGGGACGGCACATCGGGAAAAGTAGTGGCGGCTGGGGACCGAATACCGAGGGGCGGCCGCCGCCATGAGGTTTCGAAAGGCCTCGGTCTCTACCAGCCTATAGGGCAGCATCTCCAGGCTAAGCAACTTGGAGATGTGGACGTTGAGGGCTTGGGCATGTGGGTGGGTTGCGCTATACTTCCTTTTGCGCTCCAGCGTCTGGGGTATGGAGAGCTGAACGCTGGTGGATGCTGTGGAGGATCGTGGAGGCGAAGATGGGGTTTTCGCACGGGAGGTGTTTGGGCCGTTGGCCTGGGCAGGGGGCTGACTAGCAGATGACACAGGGGAAGGAGCAGTGGTGTGCCCGGCCGTAGGTGAATGGGCTCGGTGCCATTGAGTGGGGTGTTTAGCATTCAGATGCCTGCGCATACTGGTGGTAGTTAAGCTAGTAGTGGTGGAACCCCTGCTGATCCTGGTTTGGCAAAGGTTGCACACCACAGTCCGTCGGTCATCCGGTGTTTCTTTAAAGAACCTCCAGACTTCTGAAAATCTAGCCCTCGCCACGGGAGCTTGACTACGGGCAACATTTGGCGCTGATGCACCAACTCTGGCCCTGCCTCTCCGTCTGGCCCCACCACTGCCTCTTCCAACCTGTTCTGCTATAGGACTCGCCTCCATCTCAGAAGCACTGTGTTCACCCGGCCTATCAACCCAGCTTGGGTCTGTCACCTCATCATCCTCCGATCCCTCAGTCTGCTCCCCCCTTGGACTTCCTGCCCTGACAACAACTTCACCACTGTCTGACAACCGTGTCTCTTCATCGTCCGACACCTCTTTACACACTTCTTCCACTACGTCAATAATGTCATCATCACCCACAGACTGCGACTGGTGGAAAACCTGGGCATCGGAAAATTGCTCAGCAGCAACCGTACAAGTGGTTTGTGACTGTGGGAAGGGTCCAGAAAACAGTTCCTCAGAGTAGGCCGGTTCAAATGCCAAATTTTGCTGGGAGGGGGCAGACTGGGGGGAAGGAGGCTGAGGTGGAGGAGCTGGAGGAGTGCTGATTTCGGTGACATGGGTGGACTGCGTGGAAGACTGACTGGTGGACAAATGGCTAGAAGCATTGTCCGCAATCCACGACATCACCTGTTCGCACTGTTCTGGCCTCAACAGTGCTCTACCACGAGTCCCAGTAACTTGAGACATGATGAACATAGGGAGTGTAGCTCTGCGGCGTACCCCTGCTCCCTCATCAGCAGGTGGTGTCTCACCCCGCCCAGGACCACGGCCTCTGACCCCTGCAGTAGTTGGATGCCCACGTCCACACCCTCGTCCTCTACCCCTAGCCCTCGGGTTAAACATTTTCCAAATTAAAGTGTAAACTTTAAAAAAAATTTTTTTTGTGTTTTTTATTTATTTTTTTTAAACAAAACAATGCTATCCTATTGCTATGGCTAGTTTCTAACCTACACTGACAGCACACAACTGGATTTTGTGCTGTGCCTGATGACTTTGAGCTATAAAAAGAAATAAAGGTAAAAAAAAATAAATCAGCAGACTCTGCCTAATTCTAATCAAACCCCTAATAAATTGTCCCACTTCGGTGTTTGAGGTGGATATGCGTGTCACTAAGAGCTAAACACAACGGTCGCAGGTCTCAAAGCAAATACCTCACAATATGGTACTAGCTGCACTACTAATGCCAGCAAGCCCAGCCACAAGCAAACAAAAGAAAGGAAAATATAACGCTATTGTAGGCCTAAGTAAGCCGTTGGGGTTCTCCTATGGCTATTTTCTAGCCTACAGTGAAAGCACACTGCTTTGCAATATGACTTTGAGCTATAAAAATAAATAAAGGTAAAAAAAAATAAATCAGCAGACTCTGCCTAATTCTAATCAAACCCCTAATAAATTGTCCCACTTCGGTGTTTGAGGTGGATATGCGTGTCACTAAGAGCTAAACACAACTGTAGCAAGTCTCCCTGCAAATTCCTCACAATATGGTACTAGCTGCACTACTAATGCCAGCAAGCCCAGCCACAAGCAAACAAAAAAAAGTAAAATAAAACGTTATTGTAGCCCTAAGAAGGGCTGTTGGGTTCTTGTAGAATCACTCATGCCTAACACTATTCTAATAGAACAGCCTAACGCTTTCCCTGACCAGCAGCAGCTCTCTCCCTAGCGGCATCCAGACACAGAATGATCTGAGCAGCGCGGGCAGGAGCTAGTCTATTCCAGAGTCACCTGATCTGGCCAGCCAACCACTGCTATCGACGTGTAAGGGTACCACGTCATGCTGGGTGGAGTGCAGAGTCTCCTGGCTTGTGATTGGCTCTGTTTCTGGCCACCAAAAAGCAAAACGGCGGGAGATGCCATTTTCTCGAGCTGGCGAAATACTCGTCCGAGCAACGAGCAGTTTCGAGTACGCTAATGCTCGAACGAGCATCAAGCTCGGACGAGTATGTTCGCTCATCTCGAATGATGACGTAAGCCGACACCTGGGACCGGAGTCTAAGTTGTACCTGGTTTTCACCAGAGCCCGCCGCAAGGTGCGTTGGACTTGCTTTGGTACCACCAGGTCGTTCCACAGGCGAGACTTTGTCCGGCGTGGCACCAAGGCGAAGTACAGAGACGTTGAGCAGAATCGTAGCCGGGGACAGGCAGGAAGTCAGGACATGCAGCACAGGATCAAAGTCTGGAACTTAGCAATAAATTAGGTCAGGCAGCAACGTAGTCAGGGAGGAAACCGGGGTCACAAACAGAATTCACCAAACAATCACAGGGCATAGGGAGAAGCTTTTAACTAAGGCAAGAGTAATAAAGATCCAGGAAAGTGTGCAGGGAGAGGCTGGGTTATGACAGATTCTGAGATCGTCCAGCACCAATCAACAGTGTGCTGGCCCTAGTAGACAGGGATGTGCACGCACCTTCGCCGGAGCAGGAACAGGAACATTTAAGTGATGCGGACACCACTCTGGAGCATAGATAGGGGTACGGGTGAGCCTGAGACCGGAGACATGAGTCATGGGAGCACCCATGACAACCACTGTCTCATTCACAATCACTTTTAAGTCTCCTCTGACATACATACATACACCACCTCCCCTCCTATTTGCCCTGTCTTTACGTACGAGTGTAAAACCTTGAATATTAACACCCCAAACATGTGATCCATCTAGCCATGTCTCCACTACACCAAATACATCTAACTGTTCCTCTAATAATAATAATAATAATAATAATAATATTCTTTATTTATATAGCGGCATCAAATTTTGTAGTGCTTTACAAATCATAGGGGGCAATATAATAATACATTACAGAGTAAAAACAGTCATATGGAAAAATAGGAGTGAGGGCCCTGCTCACAGGAGCTTACATTCTATGAGGATGAAGGGGGTGACACAAGAGGTAAAAGAGCTTGTAAAATGGTCTAGCCATTCTTTTTTAATGGAACAGTATAAAATAATTTAATAAATAAAAATTCTGCTTCTTGAACCTTTCTTCAGCTACCATCTTATTTACAAAGTCCAAGGTGAAAGTTACTGCAGAGAAGCCTGGAGCTTGGTATACATCTGGTGTTTGCCAGATAAGAGATGGGAGGAGAACACAGGATGGATTAGTACAGAGAGAGTTGACATTTCATGCATTTAGCAAGTGTGATAGACTTGCCTAAAAAATTTGTTTTAAGAGCAAATTTGAAACTTTGGAGGGTTGGTATTATTCTCAGAGTGCATGGAAGTGAATCCCAGAGAATTGGTGCGACCAGGGAGAAGTCTTTGAGATGTGCATGAGAGGTTCAAATTAAGGTAGAGATTAATCTAATCACTGGCAGATTAAAGAGCACAGGTTGTGCAATAGACTGAGATGGGAGAAGAGAGGTAGGGAGGTGCAGCATTATGAAGAGCTTTGTTGATGAGGGTTATTATGTTAAACTGAATTCAGAAAGAGACGGCACCCAGTGCAGTGATTAGCGCAAGCTCGAGGCATCCATGTAGCATTTGGTCTGAGAGACAGGCCGGGATGCTGCATTAAGAATTGATTTCAGAAGAGAAAGTAATACCAAAGTCTCAAGGTCACCCATTTTGCCTGTGATGCTTCTGGCATTTGTGAACATGTACTTTAATTTTTCACGGTTATTTATTTGATTTATATTAATTTTACTGGCACATATATCCTCGCTATTGTTTTGTAACTTTGATCTCCCTATCCACTGCCTTACTCCCCCATTTACCACCCACTTCACCACCCACCAACATGGGCTGTCCCCTCTCTGACCTGTTTACCATTTTAGCTTCTTCCTTTTTCTCCTCCCTCAATCCAAGTTTAAATACTCTGCCACCCCTGCTAGGATCATCACCGCCAGCATAGCAGCCCCCCTTCCATTTAGGTGCAAGTTATCTGCGGAAAACAGTTTATACCCCAATGAAAAGTCAGCTCAATGCTCTAGGAACCCAAATCCCTCTACTCTACACCAGGATCTGAGCCATGCATTTAACTCCCTGAGCTCCCACTGTCTTCTCTGTTTCGCACATGGCAAAGGTAGTATTCCATAGAATACTAGCCTTGGAGGCCCTTCCATTAAGCTTTGAACCTAATTCTTTAAAACTATTCTTCAGGCTCCACCACCTACTTTCTATTCTGATATTGGTTCCATCATGAACCACAACAGCTGGGTCATCCTCAGCCCCTCCCAATAATTTATCCAACCTTTTCACCACACGCCAAACCCTAGCACCAGGGAGACATTTGGTTGAGGCTAGCCATTGGTGGCAAATTATTCTATCCATCTTGACTATAGAGTCCCCATACAGCCACTAACTATCTTAGCTTACCTGCACTTCCATTCCTCCTCCTACTTCCTTGGCTGCTCCCCTGGCTGTTAGGGAGAGCAGGATCCACTAGGACTGCCATTTCATTACACAATTTTGCATTTCGCTTGTGTGTTAAGAGTCAGAGTTGGCCTTCCTTTACTTGGCCCCTTTTCCGCCTTCTATTTACAGTAACCCAGCAACCTAGATGGTCTTCCTGGCTTTTTTTCCTCCTCTCTCCACTTCTATCCCGCTTATTGCTTGCTCAGTGAGCAGAATCCTCCTCTCAAGATTGTCGATTGCTCACTGATGTGCAATATCTTCCTCCAGATCTCTAACTTGAGCTTTCAGGAGAAAAATATGGGCACATCTGTTGCAGCGGTATTCACCCTGGAAATCTTGCTCCGGTAGTGTAAAGATACAGCAGAGTGTGCACTGGAGCATGCCACCAATCTTGCTAGCCATATCCTAGTTACAAAACTGTGAAAAGTGTATAAATCAAGAGATATTAAATGAAGATTACTTACAGTTCTGTGGATTCCACTTTTTTGAACTCAGATTTTTAAACTCCACTTTTTGGCACAAGCCAAAATGAGCAAGCTCAAAACTGAGTTGCTATCCCTTAATTTATCAGCTGTGCAAACTATTCCCTCCTCCCAATTAGCAGACCAAATATGACTGTCACAGCAAAGGGTCTGACTATTTATGTTATCTTGTTTAATAAATTAGAAAAAAAAAAATCTACCATATATACTCGAGTATAAGCCGACCCAAGTATAAGCAGAGGCCACTAATTTTACCACAAAAACCTAGTAAAACCTATATTTTATTACTCGAGTATAAGCCGAGTTTGGGTTTTCAGCACATTTTTTTGTGCTGAAAAACTAGGCTTATACTCGAGTATATATGGTATGTTTCAGTTTTTTTTGTCAAATGGCATGCAGAGTGTATAATAAGGAGCGAAAAAAAGAACGGGCCTGAATATTTTTCGTATTTGCTTATGAAATGCAGTAACATAATAAAGTAATTGATCCTTTTCTTTTTAACTTCTGTTCTTTTTTTAGTTTTATGTACTAAAACTTTTTTTAATGATGTGAATCAAAATAGCTATGCCTTGATGCTAGGGTTTCTTATTTGTATTTTGAAACAGCTTGGAGAAAGTGTCACGTTAAGTTTGAATATATTCTGACTTTATTAGATAAATGACACAGCTCTTCCTTTCCCATCAATAATATCAACTTTTTGACAAATAACCATCTCAGGGGCATTAGTTCTAAGCTTTGCCACTAATCTTCATCTTTTGAAGTGTCCACAGGATTATGTCAATAACTCTGACCTTTCACCTTTAGTAAAAAGGTAGCAATAAGTTACAATAGATGGGCGATTAAGGAATTTAAAAGCAAAGGACAAATTTAAATCTACACAAGAAATAGAAAGAGAACAAAGCATCTGTAATACAATTTTTAATATTCTGACTTGGATGTTTTATTTTATTTGGATACATTTGCAAATTAATGTAAAATACAGCTGAAATATAGATAAGTGTTTGCATTCAAGATGTCTTCCAACTTTGTAGCAAAAAACACTGGGTAAATCTTTTATTTATGTAAATTATCAGATCTGCTGTTTATTTATTTATTTTTTTAAAAAAAGATAGGATTGAAAGATAGGATTTTTGTACAGCACTGCAGATTATGATGAAAAGCTTTAGTTATTATTATAATTTTCTCATTTTAGAAAGTGTCACCCTTGTCCATTGACTATACCTGATAATGCATCTTAGTCTTACTCAGTTTATTAAGAATGAACTTGGAAAAGTGAACTTATTTTTAAAAAAATTTGGATAAAAGTTGTACTGTATAAGTTTTAAAATTTATATACATATATTAAACATACTCTATCGATATCAAAATTAGAGAACACACAGCAACATATATGTCAAGATCATTGTGTAGTCCTATGTGAATATATTCTAACATAGGAGCAATTTTGTAAATTATATATATATTCTAAAGCACAGAATAAAATGTGAATGAGATAATTGTAAAATGATAAAAACTAGAGAACATTTTCAGATACTTGCACGCTTTTGGTGTTATTCTGGCACCTGGTGTTAATTTCCTTACAAAATTTCCTATTTAACTAGATTTCCACTGCAAAATGGAGTGCCTTTCCAAAGTGACTGAAAACCTCCGACAGCAGGTTGTCCAGATGAAGGCCAAAAGGGTGGCTTTATTAGCAATAGCAAGGTCATTCCAAGTCTGTAATTTCTTTAATATATGTAATCTGTGTGTGTATTTCAAACCATAATTGTAGTCATTCCTTTTATTTTATATAGTGCGCACAGATTACACAGCGTTGCACAGGGCTTGCCAGATCAGTCCCTGTCCCCATGGGCTCAGAATGTAATCAACCTACCAGTATGTTTTGGAGTGTGGGAGGAAACCAGAGGAAACCCACACAAACACGTAGAAAACATACAAACTCTTTGCAGATGTTGACCCTGGGACTTGATCCCAGGTCTGCAGCGCTGCAAGGCTGTAGTGCTAACCACTAAGCCACCGTGCTGACCTGGAGGCCACAAGCAGGTAAGAGCCAGTGTTCTAATGGTACAATGGTGAAAACATTCCAAAAAATACAACAACTTTGATCAATGGAAATTACATTATTTCTGAAAAAATGCACATTTCAAACAACATGGGCATATGAAATGACGCTCCCCTTCAACATCAAAGAGCGACTCTCCTCAGCTCATTTGCATATGACTGGAAGGGAATTTTTATACGGAAATGGGCAAGATTTAACAAAAAAAGGTAAAGCTAGAAAGTACAATTCATATTTTACCTGAGAATGCTAGTAGCTTAGTGGGTAAAGCTGGTGAAAGGTTTCTTTTAACCATTTACAAAGCTGCTGTGAACAACAAATTACACAGTATAGGAAACCTTTAATGGATTTTTAATCATCAAAAAAACATTCTTTCTGCACAAAATATGTCTTTATAAAGCCCTCATTCAGTAAGCTATAAACCAATGCTACCTTGGGCCATAAGGTTGCTGTTAGAGCTAAGGGCACACACACAGTTAAGAATGAAAGGATAGAAAAAGGATGGAAATGTAACAATGGCATGGCATGATGTCCACCTGTTTTCACCATAATCTTGGAGTGCTGCTATTTCTGTGGATCCATATTCAAGATAATTGTGGCTAAAAACCTTGTGGCTGAGCATCCACCCTTAGCAGGCTTTTTAAATCACTGTGCTACCTTGGACTTCCCATTATTATTAGAGAATACAATCAAAAATAGAACACAAGATTGTAAAAATTATTTGATTTGATTATTATCAGTGAATGAGTGATAAATCTCTTGCCACTGGAGTCCCAGGTCATCCATTGTTGTACAGCTGTAGTGAGGAAGAGCCTAAACAGGCCCTGTTGATAAGGAAATATAAAGACATTTTTTGCAAGTTTTAATTCATTAAAAATGGCTGTATATGGAAAAATGAAAAAAAGATATGACTTTTTGAATGTGGGAAGTAAATAACGAAAACTCTTTCTTTCAAAAAACTTTTTGAAGTCTTCAGTGAACGACCACAGTATCAAGTAATAAGGGGGTTCAGGATCTCAGTTCTAGTGAACGTTCACATGAAGGAAAACTGGCAGGCACTATCTTCCATCAGAGCAGGATCCCCACTCGACACACATTAAGCCACAGACCAATCCTGGAACCAGAGATCGTGGTACAGTACCATGCGGTGGTGCTCAGTTAATAAAAATAAAAGTCCATATCAACACATAGAAGAAAGTAACGGCACTTGTTAGAAAAGTGTAATGTCCTTTATTCAGGTGAAGAAGCATAAAATCACATGCAGGGAGAAGCGAGTCAATTGCCCCACAGCAGGAGGAGATCGATCTTTACTTCCCCTCCAGCAAGAACGCAGACATATTATAAAATTCAGAGCGTTGGGACCTCTGGGCCTGAACGACCGTAATGAACTTGGGGTGTTTTTGTGAGGACACTTTACCCTGGTTACTTCGCCCCTTTCCATCTATTTAAACCAATACGTTATTATGTTTGTGTATCTGCATGTCCTTTTTATTTTTTTTTTGTCCTCAGCCATTGGCCATATGCTGTGTACCCACTTAAGAGGTCTGTACTATTGAAGCCATTAATAATATGGATGCCGTAGCAACTTTTGTTGCAGTAGACATAATTAATTTTCTCCTCTGTCTAAGTCAGTACTCTGGTATTTTTCATACATGTTCCATGTGAGGTCTATGTTTATGACTGTGTGCATGCATCATAGGTTCTTTAACCTATAGTATAAGGTGGTCAATCCTTTTGTTTGTTTTTAATATCAGGGTGGTACCTCATATGAACAACTAGGCAAGGTTGATGCTTGCTGGGATCTGCGGTCCTCCCACTTTTGATTTTAATTACTTACCTGTTTGCATGTGATTGTGTTTATCTTTTCTCACTCTGTATCATCATAGCTTGCATCTATTGTTATGATGCTGATATATTGCAAAACAGAGTATACATTGTATTCAGTCTTGGTGGCTCCGCCCACTGGTGGTCACATGAGTGCATATATGTGATGTCATGAGTGCGCCGCCACTGGCTTGAGAAAGCGCCACTGAGCGAGAAACGGCCCCGTTGCCAAGGCTTGCTTCTCCCTGCGTGTGATTTTATGCTTCTTCACCTGAATAAAGGACATTACACTTTTCTAACAAGTGGGTGAGTGCTGTTTCTTTCTTCTACGTGTTGCTCAGTTCTAATGAACAATGGTGGTTCCATTGGTGCGACCCCTACAACCATTTACTCTGTAGACAGGGCTGCTTTTAGACAAAGTGTGACCCTGGGCAAAACTAATAGTGAGGCCCCAAAATAAAACTATTTTATGAACCGTCCAGGTTTCAGATAAATATAGATAAAATAGATAAATTTTTTTTTTGTAGAAAAAAACATCAGTACTCCAAAAGATTCCAAAAAGAGATGTTTCATTCCAAACGCTACTTTCTGCTAATGAGCCTTTCAGAAGCATGATAGTGGCACAAAACAGGTTATTATTTAAAGGTAATCTTAAACATTCATTTAATAATGCATTATATAATGCATCTCCAGCATAGCATTATAAACATATACATCATGCATATAATAAAAAGCATATATAAAATGTTAAAACTACCCCTAGGATAGGGGTAGACCTTCTAGGGTTAATGTACCCTAGAGGGTCTAAAAAACAATAAAAAAAAGTCTATTCTATTCAATCTGCATTTGGCAATTAATAAAATAATAAATTGAATAAATATATCCCTTTTCCCATGCCAAAGCTATCTCTCTTCTACCGGCCCTTCTACCGGGTTGCATGTCTGTGCAGTGATGTGGGTGGCATGTGATGATGTCATCACACACCAACTGCAACCTCCACAATGTACAGAGCAGGGCACACAGATAGGTCTGTTCTGGCCCAATATGCATATTAATGGCACGTGTGCCTTAACACAGGTGCTATTTATATAAGTATGACAGGTCCATCCTCCTGGTGGGTGATTAGTCACCTACCCTGATGACCAATGGCTGGGGGCACTAGGCAATTGCCCATTTGGCCTCTTGATGATGATCATCAATGGGGTACAACAAAACTCATTGAAGTGGTAGCTAGCACATATGGATAATAGATATCCTCTTTTTAAAAAAAAAAAAAAGATTAATGTGTAAATTAAGATATGCAACAGTATTTGAGGCACCAAGTACATCAATAATATTACTATTTAGCTACAAATGCTAAATAACAAAAAAATCTGTAATCTTTTAAATTGCACTCCCCATGTATCCAACAAATACACTGTGTACATATCTGTTAGTGTCAAGCTCCATATGTAGTAGGATGCTGATGTGGATTAGATGCAGAGAGTCTGGAAAGCTAAAAGTATGATCGCTGTATAATATTTATGACCTATAGAATCCTCAATATTAAGGGCCTAGAATAATTTTATTTTGATTCGACAAATACAAATAAAGCAATACTTACTACTCATTTTAAATTCAGTTACCTTATAGTAAGTATATAAATGTGTTATAAGTAGAGATGAGCGAACATGCTCGTCCGAGCTTGATGCTCGGTCGAGCATTAGGGTACTCAAAACTGCTCGTTGCTCGGACGAATACTTCGCCCGCTCGAGAAAATGGCAGCTCCCGCCGTTTTGCTTTTTGGCGGCCAGAAACAGAGCCAATCACAAGCCAGGAGACTCTGCACTCCACCCAGCATGACGTGGTACCCTTACACGTCGATAGCAGTGGTTGGCTGGCCAGATCAGGTGACCCTGGGATAGACTAGCCGCTGCCCGCGCTGCTCGGATCATTCTGTGTCTGGATGCCGCTAGGGAGAGAGCTGCTGCTGGTCAGGGAAAGCGTTAGGGTGTTCTATTAGCTTACTGTTAGGCAGGAGTGATTCTCAAAGAACCCAACAGCCCTTCTTAGGGCTACAATAACGTTCTACTTTTTTTATTTTAATTTGCATCTAGTACCATTTTGTGAGGAATTAGCAGGGGACTTGCTACCGTTGTGTTTAGCTCTTAGTGGCACACATATCCATAGCAAAGACCGAAGTGGGAAAATTTAGTAGGGGTTGGATTTCAATTAGGCACTAACTCAGTGTCATCTCATCTGGCATAGTAGTGTGCTTTGATACTTGGCTAGAAAATAGCCATAGGAGAATACAAAGAGCTTACTTACGCCTACAGTAGCGTTCTATATATTTGATTTCTGGTTGATCTGCTGGTGGCTGTACTTTCTGCAGTGCATGTACTAGCCAATTCTGAGCAATTTGTAGTGAGACTTGCGACCGCTGTGTTCTGCGCTTAGTGACGCACATATCCATAGCAAAGACCGAAGTGGGAAAATTTAGTAGGGGTTGGATTTCAATTAGGCACTAACTCAGTGTCATCTCATCTGGCATAGTAGTGTGCTTTGATACTTGGCTAGAAAATAGCCATAGCAATAGGATAGCATTGTTTGGTTTTAAAAACTCAAAAAAAAACAAAAAACACAAAAAAAAACAAAAAACACAAAAAAAAACAAAAAAAAGTTAAAAAAAAAATAAAGTTATAACTCTCATTTTAAAAATGTTTAACCCGAGGGCTAGGGGTAGAGGACGAGGGCGGGGACGTGGGCGTCCAACTACTGCAGGGGTCAGAGGCCGTGGTCCTGGGCGGGGTGAGACACCACCTGCTGATGAGGGAGCAGGGGAACGCCGCAGAGCTACACTCCCTAGGTTCATGTCTGAAGTTACTGGGACTCGTGGTAGAGCACTGTTGAGGCCAGAACAGTGCGAACAGGTGATGTCGTGGATTGCTGACAATGCTTCGAGCAATTTGTCCACCACCAGTCAGTCTTCCACGCAGTCCACCCATGTCACCGAAATCGCCACTCCTCCAGCTCCTGCACCTCAGCCTCCTCCCCCCCAGTCTGCCCCCTCCCAGGAAAATTTGGCATTTGAACCGGCATACTCTGAGGAACTGTTTTCTGGACCCTTCCCACAGTCACAAACCACTTGTCCGGTTGCTGCTGAGCAATTTTCCGATGCCCAGGTTTTCCACCAGTCACAGTCTGTGGGTGATGATGACCTTCTTGACGTAGTGGAAGTGTGTAAAGAGGTGTCCGACGATGAGGAGACACGGTTGTCAGACAGTGGGGAAGTTATTGTCAGGGCAGGAAGTCCGAGGGGGGAGCAGACTGAGGGATCGGAGGATGATGAGGTGACAGACCCAAGCTGGGTTGAGAGGCCGGGTGAACACAGTGCTTCTGAGACGGAGGAGAGTCCTCGACCAGAACAGGTTGGAAGAGGCAGTGGTGGGGCCAGACGGAGAGGCAGGGCCAGAGCTGGTGCATCAGCGCCAAATGTGTCAACTAGTGAAGCTCCCGTGGCGAGGGCTCTTGCGGCGAGGGCTAGATCTTCAGAAGTCTGGAGGTTCTTTAAGGAAACACCGGATGACCGACGGACTGTGGTGTGCAACATTTGCCAAACCAGGCTCAGCAGGGGTTCCACCACTACTAGCTTAACTACCACCAGTATGCGCAGGCATATGAATGCTAAACACCCCACTCAGTGGCAACAAGCCCGTTCACCTCCGGCCGTGCACACCACTGCTCCTTCCCCTGTGTCAGCTGCTAGTCAGCCCCCTGCCCAGGACCCTGCCACAAAAACCCCATCGTCGCCTCCACGATCCTCCACAGCATCCACCAGCGTTCAGCTCTCCATACCCCAGACGCTGGAGCGGAAACGCAAATATAGTGCAACCCACCCGCACGCCCAAGCCCTTAATGTGCACATCTCCAGATTGCTTAGCCTGGAGATGCTGCCCTATAGGCTAGTAGAGACCGAGGCCTTTCGCAACCTCATGGCGGCGGCCGCCCCTCGGTATTCGGTCCCCAGCCGCCACTACTTTTCCCGATGTGCCGTCCCAGCCCTGCACCAGCACGTGTCAGACAACATCATCCGTGCCCTGACCAACGCCGTTTCTGACAAGGTCCACCTGACCACGGACACGTGGACGAGTGCTGCCGGGCAGGGCCACTATATATCGCTGACGGCACATTGGGTTAACTTGGTGGAGGCTGGGACCGAGTCTGACCCTGGGGCTGCTCATATACTGCCGACGCCGAGGATTGCGGGGCCTACCTCGGTCCAGGTGTTTCAGGCCTACTATGCCTCCTCCTCCTCCCACCCCTCCTCCACCTCCTCCTCCGAACTACCATCCGTGGGCACGGCGCCATCAGTCGGTAGCTCTAGGCACAGCAGCAGTGCCGTCGCTAAGCGACAGCAGGCGGTGCTCAAACTGCTGAGCCTAGGCGACAAAAGGCACACCGCCCAAGAGTTATTACAGGGCATCACGGCGCAGACTGATCTGTGGCTGGCACCGCTGAACCTCAAGCCGGGAATGGTTGTGTGTGACAACGGCCGTAACCTGGTGGCGGCTCTGCAACTCGGCAGACTGACACATGTGCCATGCCTGGCCCATGTGTTAAATCTGATAGTTCAGCGTTTCCTCAAGACATACCCCAATCTGTCTGATTTGCTCACGAAGGTGCGCCGCATCTGTGCGCATTTCAGGAAGTCCAGCCCAGATGCTGCCACTCTCAGGGCAGCGCAGCGCCGCCTCCAACTGCCCGCTCACCGACTGTTGTGCGACGTGCCCACGAGGTGGAATTCAACACTGACCATGTTATCCAGAGTTTATCAGCAGCGCAGAGCGATTGTAGACTGCCAGATGTCAACTTCCACCAGAACTGGTAGTCAGGTCAGTCAGCTTCCTCAAGTCTACAATGAGGAGTGGACGTGGATGTCTGATATCTGTCAGGTGCTGAGTAACTTTGAGGAGTCAACACAGATGGTCAGTGGCGATGCCGCCATCATCAGCCTCACCATCCCGCTGCTTGGCCTGTTGAAAAACTCTCTGGTCAGCATGAAGTCGGAAGCTTTGCGCTCGTCACAAGAGACAGGGGAAGAATATTCCCTTGTTGATAGCCAAAGCACCCTCAGGTCTGTTTCTCAGCGCATATCGGAGGAGGTGGAGGTGGAGGAGGATGAGGAGGAAGAGGAGGAGAATGTTGGCGAGACACAAGAGGGGACCATTGTTGAGTCCTTCACTGTTCAGCGTGTATGGGCAGAAGAAGAGGAGTTGGAGGAGGAGGAAATGGACAGTCAGGCCAGTGAGGGGAGTGAATTCTTACGCGTTGGTACTCTGGCGCATATGGCAGATTTCATGCTAGGCTGCCTATCCCGTGACCCTCGCGTTCAAAGAATTTATTCCAGCACCGATTACTGGGTGTTCACTCTCCTGGACCCACGGTACAAGCAAAATCTTCCCACTCTCATCCCTGCAGAGGAAAGGAGTGTGAGAATGCATGAATACCAGCAGGCCCTGGTGCACAAGCTGAAACAGTATTTCCCTTCTGACAGCGCTAGCGGCAGAGTGCGTAGTTCTGCGGGACAAGTAGCGAGGGAGAGTAGGCGAGCAGGCAGGTTGTCCAGCACTGGCAAGGGTACGCTTTACAAGGCTTTTGCCAGCTTTATGTCACCCCAGCAAGACACTGTCACCTGTCCCCAGTCTCGGCAGAGTAGGGCTGATCTTTACAGAAAGATGGTGAGGGAGTACGTAGCTGACCATACCATCGTCCTAAATGATCACACAGCTCCCTACAACTACTGGGTTTCAAAGCTGGACATGTGGCACGAACTGGCGCTGTACGCCTTGGAGGTTCTTGCCTGCCCTGCCGCTAGCGTCTTGTCCGAGCGGGTTTTCAGTGCAGCTGGTGGCATCATCACCGATAAGCGTACACGCCTGTCGACTGACAGCGCTGACAGGCTGACGCTTATTAAAATGAATAAAGGCTGGATTTCTCAGAATTTCCAATCTCCACCAGGTGAAGGAAGCTCAACCTGAATAATTGATCCACTCCTCCTCCTCCTCATTTTCCTCCTTCTCCTCCTCTTTGTACAGTAAAGCAGAGGAAAATGGCTATTTTTTGACAGGGCCCACTGGCTCTTGCTATAGTACTTCATGCATTTAATTTTTCTGGAGGGCCACCTACCCGGTCCTCTGTTTGAAACAATTTTTGTGAGTGCCACATACAGGCACTCAATCTATTCCATTTTACTGGAGGGCCACCTACCTGCTCCTCTGGTTTGAAAAATTTTTGGGACTGCCACATACAGGCACTCAATCTATTCCATTTTACTGCAGGGCCACCTACCTGCTCCTCTGGTTTGAAACATTTTTGGGACTGCCACATACAGGCACTCAATCTATTCCATTTTACTGGAGGGCCACCTACCTGCTCCTCTGGTTTGAAAAATTTTTGGGACTGCCACATACAGGCACTCAATCGATTCCATTTTACTGCAGGGCCACCTACCTGCTCCTCTGGTTTGAAACATTTTTGGGACTGCCACATACAGGCACTCAATCTATTCCATTTTACTGGAGGGCCACCTACCTGCTCCTCTGGTTTGAAAAATTTTTGGGACTGCCACATACAGGAACTCAATCTATTCCATTTTTCTGGAGGGCCACCTACCCGGTCCTCTGTTTTAAAAAATTTTTGGGACTGCCACATACAGGCACTCAATCTATTCCATTTTACTGGAGGGCCACCTACCTGCTCCTCTGGTTTGAAAAATTTTTGGGACTGCCACATACAGGCACTCAATCTATTCCATTTTACTGGAGGGCCACCTACCTGCTCCTCTGGTTTGAAAAATGTCTGGGACTGCCACATACAGGCACTATCCAAATTAAATTGTCTCCATAGCAGCCTCCACACGTTGTCTCCATTGCTACCTCCAAAAGTCGTCCATATAGCTGCCTCCATACATCGTCCCTTTATCAAACGAGGTGTGTCAGGCAGAAATTTGGGTTGTTTTCATGGATTCCACATCAAAGTTGTTAACTTTGTCGCCACCCTGCTGTGTTATCCACAAAATATACTGGCAAACTTTTACCATTTAGGGATATTATTTCAGCGCTTCTTGCGCATCTGTTTACATTCCCCTCACCCGGCATATCCTAAACTTATAAGAACGCTACTACACTTGATCTTATACAAAAGGTTCTTAGAAGTGCTGTTTGGGGAGTAGCCTAGAGACAGGGGCTTGGATTGGCGAAAGCTCGCCTGGCAGCGGAGCGCCAGCTCCATGCGCATCATGCGCTTCTTGCGCATCTGTTTACATTCCCCTCACCCGCCATATCCCAAACTTATAAGAACGCTACTACACTTAACTTGGTGCAGGCTGGGACCGAGTCTGACCCTGGGGCTGGTCATATACTGCCGACGCAGAGAATTGCGGGGCCTACCTCGGTCCAGGTCTCAAAGGCCTACTATACCTCCTCCCACCCCTCCTCCACCTCCTCCTCCTCCGAATTACCATCCGTGGGCATGGCGCCATCAGTCGGTAGCTCTAGGCACAGCAGCAGTGCCGTCGCTAAGCGACAGCAGGCGGTGCTGAAACTGCTGAGCCTAGGCGATAAAAGGCACACCGCCCAAGAGCTATTACAGGGCATTCCACATCAAAGTTGTTAACTTTGTCGCCACCCTGCTGTGTAATCCACAAAATATACTTGCAAACTTTTACCATTTAGGGATATTATTTCAGCGCTTCTTGCGCATCTGTTTACATTCCCCTCACCCGCCATATCCTAAACTTATAAGAACGCTACTACACTTGATCTTATACAAAAGGTTCTTAGAAGTGCTGTTTGGGGAGTAGCCTAGAGACAGGGGCTTGGATTGGCGAAAGCTCGCCTGGCTGCAGAGCGCCAGCTCCATCCCAAGATCCAACTAACATAGTTGCAGCACCTTTAATCTACTACTAGTTCACTGCCTCCATAATAATAATAATAATAATCTTTATTTATATAGCGTCATCATATTCTGTAGCGCTTTACAAATCATAGGAAACAAATACAAATGTAATGTAACAGAGCACAACATTTGTATGGAACAACAGGAGTGAGGTCCCTGCTCGCCAGAGCTTACGGTTTATGAAGATGATGGGGTAACACGAGGTAAAAGAATATTTAATGGTCAAGCCATTCTTCTTAGGGAATAGAAAAAAATATAATAAATGGAATTGCTGTCGCTTGAACCACTCAGCCGTCATCTTATATACCAGGTCCAGGGTGAATGGGACTGCAGAGAAGTCTGGTGCCTGTTGGTTGCTGGATAACAGATGGGAGGACGACACAGGACGGGTTAGTAGAAGAGTTAAAACTTCATGCAGTTAATGAGTGTTATAGGCTTGCCTAAAGAAATGGGTTTTAAGAGCACGTTTGAAACTTTGGAGGTTAGGTATTAGTCTGATAGTCCGGGGCAGAGCATTCCATAGAATTGGTGCAGCTCTAGAGAAGTCTTGGAGACGCGAGTGGGAGGTCCGCACTAGGGTAGAGGTTAATCTAAGATCACTGGCGGATCTAAGAGCACGGGTTGGGCGATAGACTGAGATAAGAGAGGAGAGGTAGGGGGGTGCAGCATTATACAGAGCTTTATGGATGAGGGTTATTATTATTTTAAACTGTATTCGAAAGGAGACTGGCAGCCAGTGCAGCGACTGGCATGAACTGTAAGCATACATGGTCCCCTTATCAAACGAGCTGTGTCAGGCAGAATTTTGGGTTGTTTTCATGGCTTCCATGTTAACTTTGTCGCCACCCTGCTGTGTAATCCACAAAATATACTGGCAAACTTTTATCATGTACCGATATTATTTGAGCGCTTCTTGCTCACCTCCTTTGGTTCCTCTCTGACACCCATTGGTTTGAAGCCTGAGTCCAATTAGGGTATGTCGCCATGCCACTCTCTAGCCTGCTGCCGCTGCCTCTGCATGCCGTCCCCTATAGTGTCAGGGTCAATTATTGGATGTTTTAGATGCTATCTAGCTTCATTCTGTCACTCTGTCATGGCCATGCTGTTGCCCATAATTTTGGCATAATGGTGCGATTAGGCAGCCTCAGAGGCATCCATGCATGCTGCCCCTGCTGTTTCCTGTCCATTTTCGTGGTGTTTCCATCCTTTTCTGAGGTTCCCAGGTGTTTGGCCAAGCTTCCCTGTGCAGAGCCTTGGTCCCCTTGAAAAATGCTCGAGTCTCCCATTGACTTCAATGGGGTTCGTTATTCGAGACGAGCACTCGAGCATCGGGAAAAGTTCGTCTCGAATAACGAGTACCCGAGCATTTTAGTGTTCGCTCATCTCTAGTTATAAGGCTTTATTGTGTTTTTATATTTTCATTCTATGCATTTATAACTCAATATTTCATAAACTATTCCCTAAAAGTTCTATCCCCTAATGAATTTAGAACTATGTGCATTTAAAAAAAATTCAACCTACAATGAAAGGGCTTTTAATAAATTGCCAACATTGTGTGTTATTCATTTGGCCAGTTTGATTATCTGGCAGTAAAGATATATGATCATGTGGTGAAATTAAACAGAATCCCTCCAGGGTATAATGTGATTATACTAATTAATGGTTCTGTTTACATTATCCATTTTATTAAGTTGTGTGGCATCATTATTTCCAATATGAGAAAGAAATGGCTCTTGCCACAGTCCAAATAAGTGAAATTGGGGTATTCAAACATTTCCGTTGCTTTAATCAAAATATTACAAAACCACAAAGGAGTAAATAAGAAGACTCCATGCTGCTTCCACAAATTATGGGAAAGAATATGAAAAGATGCAAAGCAATCCTGAATATTGCTGGAAATATAGAGAATCCTTAGTTTTTCTAATAAGTCTTGTAGGCTAAAAATGTATTGTAACAAATCTTTATAGTCAAACAAAAAATTTACTTTCTTTCAGTTATGTTCTTTAAGTTAATAATCTTCCCATCCTTGGGGCAGCTTGCTGTTCAGAAAGATAGCCACTATTGCAGCTTTGCTTTATAAATTGAAATATATATGCACTGGTGATGAATATAAAACAAGACATTTATGCCCTATCTATTGGGCAAGGAATAAGAGTTGGCAATATTCAGTTACACAATTCTGTGTGTTTATGTTATAACTAGTTGGTTACAATCATAAAACTATTATGTCATGCTGATAGAATTGGGATTAGCCCTCCACTAATACCCAGGATAGGTGCTAGCACCTATTGTAGCTGTTAACCCCTTACATTAGATAGAACAGAATCTAAGTGACTCATGACTTTCATATTGACTATTCAACTCCAAGTCATACAAGTGCATTTTTGCCAATATGCTGCTCTGTGAGCTAACAGACAACATAAGAGGCATTAAAAACAGAAAAAAAAATTTCAAAAATATTTTCAAAAGTTTTTAAAAAAGACATTCACATTTTTTTTCCCCAGAAAAGATATTAAAAAAAATGCATAAAACACATTGAATATGTATTTGAATTTGAAGTAGTAACCGGTATATTTTATAATTGTACCTCCAGACAAATTTAGCTTTGATGGGAACAAAGATTATCAATAAATCTTCATTACAGACACCTTACAGCTGATTATTGGAGCCTGGAAGTAAAGTGAAGCATCCAGAGATCTTCACCAGAGGTCACATTGCGCAGAGAGGACTGCCTGTAACTAGGGTCATCTGTAAGTTGGGGACCACCTATATTAGGCATCTCTGATGTGAAATGTCCAAATACTTTAAAATATAAGAATATACTATAAAATATAAAAATATATATATACCGTCTAGTCAACGCCTTAGTGGGGAAGAGGGATTTCATTTTAACAATTTTATTGCAGCCCAAGAGATTTCATAATGAATGATTCTTCAAGCATAAAACAAAACTTTATATGTAGAAATGTTAATTAAAGTTATTGGATTCTGGGTTTGAATATGAAGAAAATTTTGTTAAGAAAAAGTTTATTTTTCTTGAAGAAAAACTTAATGAATTTGCTATCCCCATGATCATGCTGATCCACAGAATAAAGTTACATATTACATATCACTGTAACATGCTAATTTAGCACAACTGCATTTTTTTCTATAATCACTACCAATTTTTCTAGCCTCCCACGACATTAAAGAATGCCATTCATACAATTTATCCTACAAAAAAATCTGTAATATATGTAAAAGCTGTAATAAAATAAAAAATCAAGGCAATTATGACTTTGAACTTGAAAATAAACACTTATAAATGTAGATGAGATTTGATTGCTGATTTGTAACTTCGTGGAAATTAAATAGGCATTCATTGATTGATTAAAATTTGGAATGTTAGAAGATGACAATAGGCCTGAAAGTAAAATCTGTAGCACTACCGCAAAAAAAAAATTACACCTCAATTATTTTGAACCAGGGGTTGTTTTCTTTTGTATAGTCCCATTTTTAACTGTAGGTATACATTTCCAATAGTTGCAATCACATGTTTTTGTTTATATGGACATTCATATGACATCTTGGTGTTGCTTTCATTACTTTTTATGGAAATCTATCTAGCAACTTTCAATCATTTTCTGAAGTGTAATAACTAGAGATGGGCGAATTTTTTTTCATTCGATTCAATCAAGTTCGCTGAATATTCCGAAAAAAATTTTTGGACCCAAATCGAATTATGTTGGATCACGTTAAAAACCAGGTATTTCCTGGCTGCAGAGAGCCTTAATGGTGTTGTAGAACTTGTGCCATGCTAAAAAATGCATAGGGAGCGTGGTTTGGTCTTCAGTGTTAAACACTGATACATGTAGAAACCCCCCCAAAAGACTAGAAAGGATGTTGGCAGAGTGTGGAGGTGGCAGCAACACAGTAGGCCACGGAGTGGCACAATGACAGAGTGTGGAGGTGGCGGCAGCAGCATGAGGTCAGAGAGAAGCACAATGACAAATTCTGGAGGTTGCAACAATATAGTAGGCCACAGAGTGGCTCAATGACAGAGTGTGGAGGTGGAAGCAACATGGTAGGCTACAGAGTGGCACAATGACAGAGTTTGGAGGTGCCGGCAACAAGATAGGGCAGAGAGTGGCACAATGAAAGAATGTGGAGGTGGCGGCAGCAACATAGTAGGCCATAGAGTGGCACAATAACAGAGTGTGAAGGTGGCAGCAACATGGTAGGCCACGGAGTGGCATAATGACAGAGTATGGAAATGGCGGCAGCAGCAGGAGGTCGTAGAGTTGCACAATGACAAATTCTGGAGGTGGGTGACACTTCCAGTCCCTGGTAAAGTTGGTGGGAGGCAAATGGAGCAACTGGCAGCAGATGTGTGGCATCAGGCGGGTGGCAGTATCAGAATAGTGGCTGAGGTAGGTAATTAGAATCAAGACTCATTTCTCAGCATTTGGGGAAGGCATCATCGCTGATCTAATCTGATGCATAAGGCATTGGTGTGTTAAAATCCTGGCCGATCCAAGCTTGATTGATTTTGACAAAGGTCAGTCTCTCCACATTACGGGTGGACAAGTGGGTTCTCCTTGGGGTAATGATGACCCCTGCTGCACTGAACACCCACTCTGATGCCACACTCCTGGCTGGCAGGACAGCTTCTCTACTGCAAACACCGCAAGTTGCAGCCACACATCAAGTTTGGCTGCCCCCGTAGTCCAGGGGATTCTCTAGCTGAGGTGGTAGAATTCTGTCCAAGTAGGCCACCACCTGCTGGTGCAGGGTCTGTTCCATGTCCTGCTGCTGCTGGACTTAAGTGGCCATGAGATGTAATCGCCACTTCTTCAGTGCCCTGACCAGGCAGATTTTGCAGCATCTGTTCCAGAACATGAAGCAGCGGAATGACGTTATTCATCCCGTAGTCCTGGTGACTGACAAATAACTTGGCCTCTTCAAAGGGCCTTAGCAAATGGCAGGTGTCACGCATGAGCTGCCAGTGGCTGACTTTAAAGTTACAGAGGGGAGTACTCCTGTCCACTTGCATCATCAAAAATCATTAATGGCTTTTCTCTGTTCATACAGGCGGTCATAGTATCATAGTATCATAGTATCATAGTATATAAGGCTGGAAGGAGACGCAAGTCCATCAAGTCCAACCTTCAAGAATTAAATAAATGTTTTATCCACATAACCTGTGATATTTTTTCTCTCCAGAAAGTCATCCAGGCCTCTCTTGAACATGTACATAGAGTCCGCCATAACAACCTCCTGCGACAGAGAGTTCCATAGTCTCACTGCTCTTACAGTAAAGAACCTTTGTCTATGGTGATGGTAGAATCGCCTCTCCTCTAGGCGTAGAGGATGCCCCCTTGTTCTGGTCACAGGCCTAGGTATTAAAAGATCTTTGGAGAGATCCTTGTACTGTCCGTTCAGGTATTTGTACATTGTAATGAGGTCTCCCCTCAGTCGTCTTTTTTCTAAACTGAATAATCCCAAATTTTGTAATCTGTCATTGTATTCTAGTCCCCCCATTCCCCTAATAATCCTGGTTGCTCTCCTCTGCACCCTTTCCAGCTCTACTATATCCTTTTTATATACTGGTGCCCAAAACTGTACACAATATTCCATGTGTGGTCTGACCAGGGATTTGTATAAGGGCAGAACTATGTCTTTATCATGAGAATCTATTCCTCTCTTGATACATCCCATTATTATATTTGCTTTAGCAGCAGCCGCCTGGCTCTGGTCACTAAAATTAAGTTTACCATCCACCAATACGCCCAAGTCCTTTTCAGCTTCAGTTTTACTAAGTAATTGACCGTTTAGAACATAATTATACTTTTTGTTTCCATGGCCCAAGTGCATAACTTTACATTTATCTACATTAAACCTCATCAACCATTTCTCTGCCCATCCCTCAAGCTTCCACAAATCCCTCTGTAATGCTAAACTATCGACCTCAGTATTTATTACTTTACACAGCTTAGTATCATCTGCAAATATTGAAACTTGACTGTGTAAACCCACTACAAGGTCATTAATAAAAATATTAAAAAGAAGTGGCCCCAATACTGACCCCTGTGGCACTCCACTGGTAACATCAACCCAATCTGAGAATGTGCCATTAATGACCACCCTCTGTTTTCTATCACTAAGCCAATTGCTTACCCAGATACACAGATTTTCTCCTACTCCCAGCAGTCTCATTTTATATACCAACCTTTTATGTGGCACGGTGTCAAATGCCTTTGAAAAGTCCAGATATACAACATCCACAGCGTCCCCCAGATCCAGTCTTGAACTTACTTCCTCGTAGAAACCAATCAGATTAGTCTGACAGGACCGATCTCTCATAAACCCATGCTGACGCTGGGTTATAAGGTTGTGCACAGTGAGATACTCCAGGATAGCATCTCTAATAAACCCCTCAAATATTTTCCCCACCACAGCAGTTAGACTTACGGGTCTGTAGTTTCCAGGATCGCTATTTGATCCTTTTTTGTATATTGGTACCACATTTGCTATGCGCCATTCCTGTGGAACATAACCAGTCCTCAGTGAATCTTCAAATATTAAAAATAACGGTCTGTCTATCACCATACATAATTCATGCAGAACCCGGGGGTGTATGCCATCTGGCCCAGGTGATTTATCTATCTTAGTGGATGCGAGGCGGCGCCGTACCTCTTCCTGGGTTAAACTGTTGACATTATAAAAAGAATTTACATTATTCCTCATTGTGTCTTCCACCAGGGGATTTTCCTGGGTAAAAACAGTTGAGAAGGCGACATTCAGTAGATTGGCCCTTTCCTCATCTCCTTCCACCATGACCCCCATGTTATTTCTAAGGGGACCCACACTCTCTGTTTTTAGTTTCTTATCATTTATATACTTGAAAAATAATTTGGGATTATTTTTGCTCTCCCTGGTCTAACATATGAAGGCTGGAATTCCAACGGGTGGAAACATTGCATATCAGACTATGTTGGGGAAGGCTGTTCTGCCGCTGCAACTCGAGGAGGTTGTGCTTGGCTTTGTAAGAATGGCTGAAGTGCAGTTTTTAGAATGTCTTGCAGATGGGTGGAAGACTTCAGAAACCTTTTGACAACCAGAAAGAACACGTGTGCCATGCAGGGCCTATGCATGGACCATCCCTCCTCGGTGCAGCACAGATACCATGTTCCTCCCATTGTCTGTCACCATGGTTCTGATTTGCAGTTGTCATGGAGAAAGCCACACATTGATTTCTTTTTGAATGACGCTCTTTACCTCGGTTTGGCACAAGCTATTATTTCTCTGAAGGATGCAGAGTCCATGACTTGGAAAAGGAGGGACGGCAGTACCAAAAACTTGGACAGGAGCACAGTCAGCTTCTGCACCTTAGGATGGCTGGACGCATACAGTTGTCTCTTTGTAATCGTCTCCTTCAACAACTGCTGCCTCCATGCGTAGCGAGGAGCAGGAGCATCTGGACCGGGAGATGATGTCACAGATAAACAGCTCCCTTCGGCAGAGATGATGGAGCCTTGACTGGCTGAAATTGCATGTGTGCCACTAGGTGCTGCTGTTGCTGCGGCGGCAGGATGGACCAACACATCTGACACGTTTCTCCCAGGCCATTGGATGGTGAAGCTGCATGTGTTGACGCAGGACCGCGGTGCCAATGTTAGCTCCCTGACCCCACTTCACTTTCTGCCCGCCGATTCTACATATACACATTCTCGGCTCCTCTGGTGTCTTAACACAAAACTGCCACACTGCCGAGAAGAGGATTTTACCACCAACACTCCGCCGCTAACTAACTAACTAACACCGCTGCCTTGCTGAGCCCCTGTGCCACTGCTTACTTGGACCTGCAAAGCGGATTTTGTACCCCGCGGCCTTTTGGCTTCCGTCCTCGCACTGCTGCCACCATGCTGACTCACGACCACAGTAGCAACTTGCTGCCTGCTTTACTGCCTGAAGCACAAGCTGACACCCTCTTCTCTTGATGATGATGATGAAGCCCAGGCTTCACCCAATTCCCAAGTGTGAACGTCTATTTGTGTTTCGCTGTCACTGCTATTCTCCTCAATGGTCTCAGTATGCATAGCCTGACTACTTGCAAGTGCAACATAACCTCTCGTGCCCCTCTCCACATCTCTACTTTCCCACCTACTGCACGAAGCCCCCCCTCTTCACTGCCGACTGTCCTCAAAGAATTCCTCCTCACTGTATAGTGGTGCTGAACCCAGACCACCTTGTTAATCTCTTTCTGATGGAAATGAACAGAACAGAGGCTGGTTGAGGACAGGTGAGGGCCACTGACCTGCTCCTAGGCCATGCCAACTAAGTATTGTATCTGACGAACCCACGGACTCTACCTGTCACCTTTCTGTCTGACATATTGCTTAATCAACTATGTTGATTTGACATGGATTTCGTGATATCTACTTTATAATCAAAAAAATTAGAAATTTGGGGTATACAAAACCCTAAGAACTGACACCCTGGACTTTGAGAAAAAATCACTCCAGCAACTATGTGGATTTGACACAGAGTTCTTGATTTCTACTTTATCAACAAAAAACACTTGAAATTTAGGGTATACTGAACCACCTGGGGCTTTGAGAAAAAAATCACTCCATCAGCTACTGAGTACAAGCAGCTAGACGCTAGAGGCAGCACACGCAGTGTGAAATGACAGGATTGCAAATTGCCATCTGTTTTTATAGGGCTGTGACATCACATAAGCCTGCCGGTCACTGCATGTCTGCACATGTGATCAAGGGTTTTCCTTTCATCTTCCCAGACTTCTCTGCCCCATGTTAATACGAATCACAGTAAAATTCGGATTTGTGCAGAACCAAATTCCAATTCGTTAGAATCGATTCGCCCATCTCTAGTAATAACAAAAGAAGGTATTGGCAAAAAATGTATCCTAAAAACATTTTCCTCCTATTGTATGCAATGAAAACGATTTTTGGTAAATTTTTTTAACTTCTTTTTTCTCTATTATACATTTTATATATAACATACAACTAAAAAGAATTTTATAAATTAAGTCTCAAAAGTTAACAAAAACTTCCATACTTAAGGTCATTCTGTAGAGGTACTGAAATATAATTATTTCTAGTAAGAAATAAAATATAGAAAATATTTAAAATATTTTTTTTGCCTTTTTCCCTGCTTGTCTTATCTGTTATCAGGACACATTTATGACAGACACACATGTGTTTCAACAATAGCTGTCTGTTTTTAGCCTTCCCTTTTCTTAACTAGAAAAGTATTTTATGCCAAATCCTGAATTTTTTTTTCTCAACTCACCTTTCACATTTGAGCTTTCCACCTCACAATTCAATTATAGGTAGATTGTTTAAACACAACATCCTCTGAAGAGTATGCGATTACTTCCTTTCCTACAAAAGATAGATTGTGCCTTGGAAACCGGAATTCAAACTCTCCCAGACCTGTGAGCAACTGAGAAGTCAGCTTGGAGAATGAGGAGGGGATTTTATAACCAGTTTTACTAATGTATCATTTTCATTCTGCTTGCAAATGTCATTCTCCAGGTAGAAGAAAAAGGTATTGTCTACATAGGTCTCTATAGTCACTCAAAAGTATAACAAGTCAAATAATGCAGCATTACCAACATGATATATTTGCCTCTGCCACTGCTGGCTTAGTTTACTAATTTGCCTGACAGCATATTCTTTGTTCCTCGCTAACTGCGATCATCACACGTTTGTTCAACTGACAGTGGTAATATTCAGTAACAGACACCCTAAATACATCATAGGCACCAGTGTACTAATCATTAATAATGGGTGTGTGCTCATACACGTGCTAACCAGCATTGTCACTAGCATGTATGCTCCCAGAGGAATGCCATGCTGACAAAGCACTTTGTAGATCTGTATTCACAAGCACAAATCTATTATTACATTTTCTGGTGCTTAAAAAACATAAAAGGTTAGAAAGTGCTGGACAAAACTGAATGTATTTATATCCAATCACAGTCAATTTGCAGTAAAAGATATGTCCTATCCATTGTGTCTATAACTGCAAAGCTATTTTAGACACTTCCACGAGATAGGCAAATCGGTTCTAACGATTCTAAATTTGTTTATAATTTCAGGAAAACTTTGATTCGTCACGAATCCGAAGTTTTCAGTGATTTTTTTCACCTTTCAGTAGCAAAATGGCCGTGATCACAATGTGTTTCAGAGAACTGTGGAAAGAAGAAAGGAACATGGTGGTATTGTACCTCACCTCATTTGGGTAGTGTTCCTCACTGTATGGAGGTAGTGTTCCTCACTGTATGTCCGGTAGTGTTCCTCAATGTATGGGGGCAGTGTCCCTAACTGTATGGCGGTAGAGTTCCCTACTGTATGGCGGTATTCTTCATTGTATGACGGTAGTGTCCCTCACTGTATGGCGGTAGTGTTCCTCACTGTATGGCGGGAGTGTTCCTCACTCTATGCGGGTAGTGTTCCTCATTGTATGGTTGTAACCCTCACTGTGTGGCAGTAGTGTTCCTCACTGTATGGTGGTAGTGTTCCTCACTGTATGGCTGTAGTATTCCTCACTGTATGGCAATAGTGTTCCTCATTGTATGGCTGTATTCTTCAATGTATGGATGTAGTGTCACTCACTGTATGGCGGTAGTGTTCCTCACTGTACGGTGATAGTGTTACTCACTGTATGGCTGTATTCTTCACTGTAAGGAGGTAGTGTTTCTCACTGTATGGCGGTAGTGTTCCTCACTGTATGGCAGTAGTGTTCCTCACTGTATGGCGGTAGTGTCCCTCACTGTAAGGCGGTAGTATTTCTCACTGTATGGGGGTAGTGTCCGCCAGAGTATGGTGGTAATGTTCCTCACTGTTCCTCACTGTATGGCGGTAGTTTTCCTCACTGGTAATGTTCCTCACTGTTCCTCACTGTATGGCGGTAGTTTTCCTCACTGTATGGCGGTAGTGTTCCTCCCTGTATGGCGGAAGTGTTGCACACTCTATGGCTGTATTCTTCACTGTATGGAGGTAGTGTCCCTCACTGTATGGCTGTAGTGTTCCTCACAGTATGGTGATAGTGTTCCTCACTGTATGGCTGTATTCTTCACTGTAAGGAGGTAGTGTTCCTCACTGTATGGCCGTAGTGTCCCTCACTGTATGGCGGTAGTATTCCTCACTGTATGGGGGTAGTGTTCGCCACAGTATGGTGGTAGTGTTCCTCACTGTATGGCGGTAGTATTCCTCACTGTATGGCGGTAGTGTTCCTCACTGTATGGCGGTAGTATTCCTCACTGTATGGTGGTAGTGTTTATCACTGTATGGGGGTAGTGTTATTCACAGTATGGCGGTAGTTTTCCTCTCTGTAAAGCAGTAGTGTCCCTCACTGTATGGGGATAGTTTTCCTCACTGTAGCTGACGACAGACCTGGCGAAGACACATAGTGGGATATCTTGGAGAACCAATCCGTTACCACCCAGATGACTGTATTACCGGAAGAAGATGGGAGATGTGATTCCACAGGCAACTGGGTAGCTGCAACGGCAGGAGCAGACCTGCTGGCTTGAGACATAATGACTTGTTATGAGCACAGGAAGCACAGGAACTCTCAAAAGCTCAAATGCCCCTAAACAGATCTGGCTATCATTAGTAATGAGATATGAGAGTGATAGACATCTGCACCCTAGGATGCCCAGCCACACAAGAGCAGCGTCCCCAAGTTAGTATCCTCTTCCGAAGAGCTGGTGAGACATAGATCTTGCCAGGAGGAATCTGCCGTAGTTCAACAGGTGCGACTTTGTCTGCAGTGGCAGCCAAGGCAAGGCACACAGAGGTTAGGCAGAATCGTAGTCAGGGACAGGCAGGAGGTCAGGATGGGCAGAACAGGATCAGAGTAGGGGATGTAGCAACAGGTCAAGGCAGGCATCAGAGGATCATAGTCAGGAACAGAAACAAGGACACAACGGAAAATCCCTATAAACGCAAAGGACATGGGAACAAGCTTTTTTCTAAGGCTATAAGCCACAAAGATCCAGAAGGGAACACAGGAAGGGGCTATGAATTTATTACGAAAGGCAGCTGGCCAGGGTCAATTATCGGTGCACTGCCCCTATAAATTCAAGAGAGCGGGTGCGGACGCACCGTATGCGCTCGGGACTTGCAAAAGGAGCTGTGCGAGACGCAGCTGGAACACGGCAAGGTGAGTGGTGGAGCGGCCCACACAGAGGTACAAAGGTGCACTTTCAACCCGAGACAGGGGTCGCAGGGGCACTCGTGACATCCAGTATGAAAGAAAAACAGTTACAGGAAACTGATGACAAAACTGATCCCATAACTTTCCGACTATGGACTCTGGACTGATGCACAAATTTAGCTGTAGTCACCTTGGCAACAATACTTCTAGCCAGACAGCCCTCATATACATAAATTATCCATAATATTAAAACCAATATAGACAATGTGTAGGTCCTCCCCATACTACCAAAAATAGATCTGATCATTCAAGACAGGGACTCCAACATGGCAAGATGTAACATTTTTCTTTACCAATATAAACTTTTCTGTTTCAGACAGGCTAGCCTTCACAACCACATAACTTGCGTACCTATGGCCATTTTGGCTTTTCTGTCTCTGACCACTATAGTTTGACTATAGTATCAAATTAACATCAGTAAGACATGGAAAGTCTATGGTGGTCATTTATCTTATTTCTTTTTTGGCTTGTTTTTGCCTGCTTCTTTGGTAATTTATCAATCTAATTTTTTTCCTTCTGTCAAATGGACATTTGTCACAAATGTGTCAAGTCACATTTTCTAAGTTTTCCTTAAGTATGGTTTTGTCTTGAGTTTTTTGCGCCAAAAAATTCTGCAAATTTTAGATCATTTGAATAAATGTCAAATGTTTTTTTTAATAACATCTGATTGAAGAAATACTTATATATGGCAGATTAATGAAACTGAATGTGAATGCTCAGATGAGAATACTCCTTTAAGGGCAAAGAAAAATGCATATCATAAAGGAAAAGATTAACATGGGCAAAGGAACACAGACATTGGACAGAGGAGGATTGAAAAAAGTGTTATGGAAAGACAAATCTACGATTGAGGTGCTTGGATCACATATAAAAATATTTGTGAGACACAGAACAACTGAAAAGATGCTGGAAGAGTGGCTCACACCATCTGTCAGTTATGGTGAAGTAATATGATGGTCTGGGGTTGCTTGGGTGCTGGTAAATTGGGATATTTGTACAAGGTCAAAGGGATTTTGAATAAGGAAGGCTGTCACTCCATTTTACAATGCCATATGGCATATTGTCATGCAATATTCTGTGGACAGTGCTTGATTGGAGCCAATTTCATGCAACAAGAAGACAGTGGCCCAAAGCCCACCACCAAATTATGCATAAACTATATATGGAAGAAGCAGGCAGCAGATATTCTATCTGTAATGGAGTGGCCAGCCCAGTCACCAGATCTCAACCTCATTGATCTTTGCGGGAGCAGCTTGACCATATGGTACACAAAAATTGGCCATCAAGCCAACTTGTGGAAGGGGCTACTGGAAGCATGAGGTGAAATTTCTCCAGATTACCTCAGCAAATTAACAGCTAGAATGCTAAAGGTCGGCAATGCTGGAATTGCAGCAAAGGGAGCATTTTTTGATGAAAGCAAAGTTTGAAAGAGAAAATTATTACTTCAGATAAAAAACAAACAAACCTTGTCAATGTCTGGACTATATTTCCTTTACATTTTGCATTTTTTCATTGAAAACAGTGATTTGACGGGATGACCCCAGAGTTTATGTGACTTCAAAAATTATGCTGTTTCATAATGTTTCATACAGCTTCAATGAATTATAGAAGGATTCTGATTTCTGGGTGATAGATGAAAGGACAATGTATAATAGACGTGGACTAATGTAAGTAATTTGAATCTCTGTACAATGCTGTAGTAAATGTTATTTCTACAGAAATACAAACATAAGAGAGAGATATTGGAAAAGTGTATTAGGCTGCACTCTTACTAGATCTCTCATCACACAAGCAGTTACTGTCTATAGACCCTTTGTGCATCTCATGTAAATGACATCTGGTAGTTTTAGTCATAGGATGTTAAGTTATCGCCCATAACCACAAAAAATGGAACAGTCAGTATTTGTCAGCCACTATTTAAATTTCTTCCTGTTATGATATTTTATGAGAAAAGAGATTGGATACAGGAGCTGACCCAGCTCACAATAGCAAGAACGGAATTCTGGATATTTGGTATTTTAAAGGGTTCAGTCAGGTTCAGAGTCTGTAATAATAATGTATGACAAAGGAAGAATGGTGACTAAGCTGTCCTTTACCTGTGGCAAATTTTAGTTTGTCACCTATGACATCTTTTTAACCCCTTGCTGTAAGCTGGAAAAATATTCCAAATTTTGTGAAATTGATCAAAATATTACACCAGTTACACCATTTTCTAGTGGGCTCTGTTTTTACAGCTTCCACTGTACTCTCCAAATGACAACTCCCATTTATTCTTTAGGTCATTACAAGGACATTGATTTCACATTTATATAGGTTTTGTTATGTTTCAATAAACTGAACAAAATGTAAAACTTGTAAAAAAAAATCTGTTTCACCATATTCTGAGGTCAATAACTTTTTTATACTTTAACCATTTGCTCAATTTTATTCAAGTGTTGCAAAATGACAAAAAAAGTGGTGAATCGGATATTCATTATTAATTTTTTTCAGTTCGAGGGTTCACCAACGGAAATATTCATTTTAATATTTTGATAGACTTGGCATATTGGGAAACAGGCATACCTAACATGTTTATGATTGTGCCTGTTTCTGTTCTAGGGAATTGAGGTTGACCTGAACTTAGATGATTTAATTTATTTTGAATGCTTTATTTTACTATTTCTAGGCCCCCCCATAGACCTTATTCAGACTGCTCTATTACAGAAATAGAGAAAATAATTTCACTATGACCGGAGCTCCAAAAATTCTTCTTCTCCCTCTTATTATATCTTAAAACATCGATGAACAGCACCAATCTTCAGTTTCTCCTGCTGAAAATATGTCACCATTCAGACTAGCACTAGCGTTTGAGACGCTAGCAACGCCCCGGAAGAAGCCTTGCCGGCGAAACCCTGGGTCGTCCGGATAGGAAAGCTAGCGTCTCGTTATGTGAATTTGTGATATGCGCATTTTTAATGGTGAAATTATTTTCTCTATTTCTGTGGACTTTTTCAAAGACTGTGTGGACCGGTCTTATACCGTGAGTAGCTCCTTAAGGGGCAAACTGTGTTTTTGTGCTCTATTACAGGCCTGGAAGTCTCAAAGACTAGTAAAAAGATAATACACTGGCGCTACCGCAATTGTATATGGTTAGATGCTGTTTTTAGAACAATGGTGCCTGCGCTGTTACAGGTAGTGTACCTCTCCACTACTGAAAATAGTAAGTACTTTAAAAAATCAAGTGTGTACCTGCACTGACTAAGAGAAAATATTGGGGCAGATTTACTTACCCGGTCCTGTCGCGATCCAGCGGCGCGTTCTCTGCGGAGGATTCGGGTCCAGCCGGGATTCACTAAGGCAGTTCCTCCGACATCCACCAGGTGTCGCTGCTGCACTGAGGTTCATCGGATTGCACTGAAGTTCACCGTCCTCCGCTGGGTGCAGGTAAGCGCGTGTCAAGAGACACTTTTTTTTTAAATGCGGCGGTTTTTCCGAATCCGTCGGGTTTTTTTACAGCCACGACCCCCGATTTCCGTCGCATGCATGCCGGCGCCGATGCGGCACAATCAGATCGCGTGCGCCAAAATCCCGGGGCAATCCAGGGAAAATCTTTGCAAATCGGAAATATTCGGATAACATGCCGGGAAAACTCGAATCGGGCCCTTAGTAAATGACCAATGATACAAGGCTCCCTGTGCTATTGCAGTTTATACACCGGTCTGTGTGTTGGTGTAAATGTTGCTGCACTAACCTTTATGTGTAGCAACTTCTACTTGCGGGGATAAAGTCCTTTAATTGGCAATGATGTCCAAGCGATCTTCCGTGAATCACCAAACATAGGTCACAATTGTGTGAGGCAATGTAACTCCTGTTGTAGGTAGGTTTTCACATTATATAACGCTCTTGCTCCTTGTAGGTCCACACGGTGGCTTCACTGAGTCGGTCAAATGGAGGTACCGGTGACATCACATTGGGTACGGGTAGTCCAGTGAGACCAGGAAGCCGGAGCTTTCGACAACGCGGTGGTGGAATCCCTTTTGTCTCACTGGACTATGCGTACCTAAGGTGATGTCAAGAGTATCTCTGTTTGACATACTCAGTGAAGCCAGTGGCCAGGGCTTCTCTACTTGTCTAGCCTCAGCTCTGGCTACTCCACATCCCAATAGCCTCTTTAGAAAATTTACATATCAGGGGAATGAAAGTTATAAAAAAATTGCGGGGACGTGAGGCTTAGCCTGTAAAAGAACTATAGATCCCCCTACCACCCGATCTAACTGTATAGTTAGATCCATGGTGGTAGGTTCCCTTTAACCCCATAGCACAATAAGACGTACCCTTAAGTCTTGTTGCGCATGGGGGAGTATGAAGAGGGCTCACGGGCTGAGCTATCTTCATACTCACTAGCACCGATCGCTGGTGTTAATCGGCGGCATTGATAAGCCGGCGGCACGTTGGCTCTGATCGTCGCTCCCCGTTGTCATGACACCCTCGGGTCACACAAAGATCTAGGCTATCTATTACAATGTGCGATTTGCACATTATAATAGATGGTGTGCAAAAACAGACAAACAGACAACCTAGGGTTAAAGTACCCTAGGGAGTCTTAAAAATAGTAAAAAAAATAAATAAAAGTTAAAAAAAATTATATTAAAAAAACCTAAAAATTCAAACAATCCCCCAGTCCCTAGAATTCGTATAAATATAAATAAGCACTAAAAATCATAAACACACGTTGCAAATGGCTTTTTTTGCCATTTTTAAAAATATTAAAAATTTTAAAAAATATTTTGAAAAATATTAAAAATTCTATAAAAAGTGATCGAAAGGTCATATAGTCCTTAATATAGAAGCATTGAAAATGCTGTCAAAAGTTGCAATAAAGGACACCACCCACAGCTCTGTACACCAAAGTACAAAAAAGTTATTAGTGCAGGAGGTATTAATTTTTGTAAATGCATGAAAACATAATAAAACCTATACAAATTAGGTATCCCAAATATTTGGGATATATTTGGGGCGCACAGTGAAAGCCGTAAAATCCAATCCCCCAAGAAATGGTGCAAATGTGTTTCTTTTCACTGCATATTTTTGTGTCATTTTCACTGCATTCAGAATTTTTTTCTTGCTTTCCAGTATATGGCATATAATATTAAATACAATCACTATGAATTGCAATTTGTTACGCAGAAAACAAGCCCATACACAGCTCTTTACATGCAAAAATAAAAAAAGTTATACATTTTTGAAGGTGAGGAGTGAAAAATAAAGAAGCAAAAATGAAAAAGAGCTTAGTCCTTAAGGGGTTAAAGGTAACCTGTCACCAGGGACCTAATTTTCACTAAAGACAGATTGAAGAAGCCCATCACACCTGCAGTGCAAATACACCTTTCTGCCTTTTCTTAGCATTTACATTACAATAAAATTTTGTTTTATAACTTACCTTGCACCCTGAAAGAATCCTCTGTGTAGTCCCAGGGGTTGGGCTTTTAGATGCATTTGAAAAAACAACATGTTACTTGTCTCTGCTGCTCATTCCTCAGCTCTCAGCCTCCATCGTTGTGCTCCTGTACAGCTCCTCCCTCTCCTACTAAAGTCAGCTCACCAGGCTGTGGCCTCTGTGAAAGAGCAGGAGGGAGGTATCCTGTCTTTAGTGAAAATGAGGTCCCTGATGACAGGTTCCCTCTAATGGCACTATAGTGTATAGATTGTTAATATGGTCTGCAAGATGGCCACATTTTAACAATATTTCAATTAGTATCATGAATATTTGAAAGTTAAAACCATGAGTGGGTCCAAAATGCAACATTTTTTTGTACTCTTCAGGGCAGTGTGAGAGGGTGATGGGCCATCGACCTTGGCAAGTAAGATGCACTGCAGCCTTACAGTTATATACTGAGCAAAAAACAGCTTCGTGAATATGGCATTAGCACTGTATAAAATAAGCAGGGTGGCAAAACTCTGGTGCTGGGTTTCAGATGGGTGAACATGCTATTCTGTAGGACTCTGAACCTGAGTAAAATTAAAAATAATAATAATTCCTTTATTTATATAGCACACACAGATTACGCAGCACTGCATGGAGCTTGCCAAATAGGTTTCTGTGGGGCTCACAATCTAATCAACCTACCAGTATGTTTTGGAGTGTAATGTCAGGACCATCTTCCTACATAAGATGGAATATTGCTTTAACACTGAATTAGACAAGCATCTAATTGTAGAACATTGGCACCAATTGCTGTATAAACTTTTCTTTCAAAAGAAAATAAGTGAGTGTCTTATGGTGAAGCATTTATGCCTCTTTGTCTCAGCACAAGGGTGAAGAAACATTAAAGGTTCAAAGCAGAGAGTTTGTGTTCTTCAAAACAAATGTCTGGTTCTCATCCAAGATTTGACTCATCAGCATTCAGCACAAATAAAAACACCCATAAAACAGAATAAAAAATACCAACAAAAGAAACATGAGTAGTGAAAATGTAGAAAGCAATGTGATACCAATAGGGGGACATGCTGTTCCTGAATTGCACTGCAGGATTTTCACCCTCTCCATCCCCACAAAACCGAAGGCAACTGCAGTGTGATCCAGATGGATGAATACTGGCATGTGTACAGCTGTGATACTTATAGTACACAGGTGTTACAAGCGCATTGGGTTGCTTGGCATACTGGTATTTTTTTAATTGTTATCAGGGTTTACTGGATAGTTTCCTTCAGCAGCTGCTGTTCTGTATTGTCCCAACCTCAAAGTTTTAATGGTGTTAGAAATATAATACAGGCTCACAGACTCTGACAGCAGGTAGGAACAACATAGGCCACCCCATCGATACGTGTTCTCTGTTCTCTAAACCTCTCAGGCATATTGTAATCAGGGACTTTCATCTGTATGGATCAATTACTAATATGACCAGCCTTGCATAGGATTCCATTCCCTTAAAGCAACACCAGAGATATACTGTATAGATATTAAAGACAATTTTCTACATATGCAGTAAATGAATGTTATACGCTATATTAAACTCTTCTCCAGAGCACTCAAGCAGTTGGTGTTACTTGGTATTTGACAGCCCACAGTGAAATGTCAAGCAGCTATGGTTGTCTGTAAGGTAATGTTTACATGCACGCTGCCACACGCTTCACCCAAACAAACAGCAGGAAGAGGGACGTGTTTAACCCCTTGAGGACGCAGCCATTTTGTAGCTTAAGGCTCAGCCCGATTTTTTGGATTCTGACTTGCGTCTCTTTATACGGTTATAACTTTTGAACACTGTTACTTATCAAAGCGATTCTGAGATTGTTTTTTCCCCACATGTTGTACTTCATTTTAGTGGTAAATTTTGGCAGATAAGTTTTGCGTTTATTTACAAAAAAAAAGAAAATATGATAAATTTTTGGAAAAATTTGCCATTTTCGAAATTCAAAATCATTGCGTTTTCAGGCAGATCGATTTACCACCTAAATAAGTTGCTGAATAGCATTTCCCATTTGTCTACTTTACATTTTCATAATTTCTGAAATGTCTGGATAATTTATTTTGATGTCACGCGGCTTGCAAATAGAATATCGCTTTTCCGGATTTTCAGAATTGACTATTTTGGGGATAAATACAGTTTTGAATGAAATTTTACATATTTAGCATCAAAACCCCCTATATAACCAACCCATTTTCAAATCTGCACCCCTCAAGCTATCAGAAACAGCATTTACAAAGATTGTTAACCCCTTGAGATCTTCATAGTAATTGAATCAAAATGGAGGTGAAATTTAGAATGGTCATATTGTTCCCTTATACGTTCATTTAGCCCTAAAATTTACACATTTCCAAAAGATAAAAAGAGAAAACCCACCATACAATTTGTTCTGCAATTTCTCCTGAGTACAAAGACCCCCACATGTGGCTGTGACTTGTGTTATGGGGGCACAGCGAGGCGCAGAAGGGAAGGAGGGCCCTGCAGCTGCCAGGATTTTAGTTTCCTCATTGGCCCCTTTTGAAGGCTATAAAATTTTCGCTTTTTCGTTATTGGGGCCATGTGATGCCATTTTTTTTGCGGGATGAGATGCTTTTTCCAGTGTTACCATTTTTGGGTTTGTATCACCTATTGTTGAAAATTTAGGAACTTTTTTTGAGGACATGAGTAGAAAAGCATCAATTCTGTACTGGATTTTTTACTTCTTTTTTTTTTGGTGTTCACCGTATAGACTAATAATCATGTTATCTTTATTCTATGGGTCGATATGATTACGGGGATACCAGACATGAATATATTTTCTTACGTTTTACTAAATTTGTCAAACAAAACCCTAATTTGGGGAAAAATCTATCATTTATGTATTGCCGTCTTCCAAGTGGCATAACATTGTTACTTTTTTGGCTACGGAGCTGGTTGATGGCTTGTTTTTTGCGGGACATGTTGTACTTTGCACCAGTATCATGTCTGAGTACATATGGTTTTTTTTATCACATTTTATAGCATTTTTTGTGGGATTGAAAAGGTAAAAATCATAATTTTTGGAGGTTTTTTTTTTATGGCGTTTATCGTGGGGGTTCAATAATGATTTACTTTTATTCTACGGGTTGTTACGGACGCGGTGATACTATATATGTGGGGTTTGTGTTATGATTTAGACTTTTTTTTGAGTTATATGTCTCTTTATATGGGCATTTTTAGTGATTTATTACTTTATTTTTTTATTGAATAACTTTTTTTTTTTTACTTTTTCACTTTTATACCATGGGACATGAAGAAGCAATCATCTGATTGCTTCTTCATGATAATATTCTGCAATACTGATGTATTGCAGAGTATTATCAGTGTCAGCCTATACACTTGCATAGGCTGGCACTGTGCCAGTAAGATGACGTCACAGACGCCATCTTACTGGCAGTTCTTGCAGGTAACTCTGGGGTCCAGATCGGACCCCAGAGTTACTATAGCAACGATCGGCGCCCCCCGAAAACGGTTTGGGGGGGCGATCGTGGGGGAAAGAACCCCCAGCTGCATGTTAGATGCCGCGGTCGCGCTGACCGCGGCATTTAACGGGTTAAGCACCCGCGATCGGAGACAACTCCGATCGCGGGTGTTACACTGGGGTGCCGGCTATCAGTCACAGCCGGCACCCCGTGTTTCCCGATGCCGGTTCAGCTCAGATCTTGAGCCGAACCGGCATCAGCTCAGCGTCCGATATATCGGACGCTGAGCGCTAAGTCACTGCGCTCAGCGTCCGATATATCGGACGCTGAGCGTTAAGAGGTTAATGGGAAAAAAGAGAGCTGGTTGGTGATGAGGAACATTCCAGCCTTTCTAACTAAGAAGTTAAGACTCAAAAGGGTGATATTTATCAGGGCCTCTGCGCCACGTCAGTGGCATAAAAGCCCTGAAATAATCGTAAATGCTAGCTTCACGCTGAAGCCTCTCGCTGTATGGGGCTCCTCAAGAGCAGTGGTAGGGCTATCTTACACTGGAGCACGAGTTCCGGCGTATGATAAATGACCCCCATACTGTCTATCAAACAACAACAGGAAATTATATGATTCTGATATAGGTGAACTGATAATATCATTGACCCCTTAATGACCCCTTAAAAACTTTAAAAGTTAAAGAGCTTTTGAAGGTGGCAATGCAAAGAGTTTTTTTTCTCTCAAAAATATTTCATGATGCAAAGGAAGGTCATTTAAAAAGACCCTATAGATTAGGTATCGTTGTGTGCATATTCACCTTGAGGAAAAAGCTATTATGTTATTTGAGTTTGATGACATAGGCAGCAATTTTTTAATTAGAATTAATGTTAATTTGCATTCTTTTTTACATCTGTAAATAAAAGGTTAATAACAGTTCACCAGAAGGACATATGAAACCCAAAATTGTGCTATTAAAAACTACACGTTGTTCTGGAAAAAAAAAACAAGTCAACAAGCAGCTATAGTGAAAAAAAATATAAAAGTTATAGCCTGTAGAAGGATTTGACAAAAAAAACCCTGAAAACAGGCAAGGGAAGGGAAGTCCCGAATTTACTGCATTCTCCCCAAAACACGACATTATGACCCCATTTAAGGTCCATTTATACCAAGCAACTGGCTTCATGATTTGGATGTTTGTAAGTAATAATAATGATATATAGTCAATGTTATCAACAATAAACATTTGTAATGATTTGTGATTACACCATACTATTTCAAAATGTGTGGATCTGTGGTAGGGTATGTCCACACATATTATAGGGGTTTTCTTTTTACAGTTCATGCCCCTATTCCTATATATTAAGTGCCACTGCTCTGGCCATGGATTCCATTAAAAACCTGGAAACTCTAGTAAAAAAAGATATTACTCCAGAAGGCGCCCACCCACAAATGTAGACCCTAGGAGCAGGACCTGACAAGTACATCCAGGTTGGAGGAAATATGGGATCAACCAAACAATATCATAGTAAGAGTATTCAGTGCCTATTAAGAAAATAATATATGGTTTATCTTTCAAACCCAGTGTGGTGAAAGAATATTCATATAGTACAGCATGAATAAATCATGTATTATCTCAGTGAGACAGAAATAAAATTCACTCTTTGTTCTATAAATTGTGGGTGGAAATATGCAAATGTCTCTAATCACTCTTACAAGTGACACCTGTCATAATTTCATCAGTCAGATGAGAGGGTCCTCTAAAACCTCATAAATGTTGAAATATTAGGGCTGTTTCACATTGGCGTTGTTTTTCACATCCATGGTTCATTGATTGGCACGGATGTCTCACAAAGCCATTGTTTTCAATGGGTGTTTTCTCATTGGCTTATTTGTTAACTGATCCATTGTCTGTGGAAAAAATTACAAAACCTTTACTATTTATTTCACAGATGCAGATCACAGAGCTCATAGAAGTCTATGGGTGTGCAAAAAAACCTGATTACATGTTTGTTTGTTTTTTAATGATGAGACTGAAAAAACAGGTGTTAAACCTTCAGGTTTTTTGCGGTGTCAAAAGTGTTGACAAAAAGGAAGCAAAACTGAGACAAAACGCAATGGATTCGTGACAGAATTGCAACGATTTGAAAACTACCCTAATTCTGTATTTAAGAAATTGGATTTTAACACAAATAACTGGTTAAACCTATTGACTTGGGTATAAGCCTTGGGTGGGAAATGCATTAGTCCCAGCCTCCAGCCCATACATAGCTGGCCAGCCCCCTTACCAGTATATAGCTGGCCAGCCCACACCCTCTTGTATATAGCTAGCCAGTCCCTACCCCTCAGTATATAGCTAGTCAGTCCCCTTCCCCCTCAGAATATAGACAGCCCATGCCTTCTAGTATACAGCTAGCCAGCCCATGCCCTCTAGTATATAGCTAGCCAGCCTATATCCCACAGTATATAGCTAGTCAGCCAATGCCCCCTAGTATATAGCCAGCCCATACCCCCCAGTATATAGCCAGCCAGCACATTCCAAGTATATAGCCAGCTCCCGCGCCAAGAATATAGCAAGCCAGACCCCTGACCCCCAGTATATAGTCTGCCAGCCCCTTTCCCCATTATATAGCTAGCCAGAACCCTGCTCCCCTTATATAGCCTGCCATCCCCTGCTCCCTCAGTATATAGCCAGCTCCAGCCCCCCATTATATAGCCTGCCAGTCCCTGCCCCCCAGTATATAGCTAGCTTCTGCCCCCCAGTATATACCCTGGCAGTCCCTTCCCACCAGTATATAGACAGCCCCTGCCCCAATATACAGCGTGCCAGCCCATGCCCCCAGTATATAGCCTGCCTTCCCCCAGTATAAAGCCAAACAGCCCCTGCTCCGAATATGCCAAGCATATAAAAAAAATTAACACTGTATTCTTTAGATGCCCCCACCTGCGGGCATCATCGGAAAGGTGAGTACAGAGTTAATTTTTTTTATGGACCCGATAAATATGCATATTTGTATGTACGAAAAACCTAACATACTCAAACACACATCTTACACAGATTTCATATACACAGATACCTACACACACACCATGCACATATGCATATACTAACACACACAGACACACATCATAAATTTATATGACAGAAAGTGGAGAGAAGATCTTTCAAGTGACCACCAGAGCTTCACTTGCTTTGCAGTAGTTAATGATGATAGATCTGCCTGCCACTGCTCTCATGAATCAGCAGCAGGCATATTCTGTAACTAGATAAGTAACTTGGATGGCGATGGGCCCATAAAACCCAGGGTCTCCAGTGTTCACCAATAAAGCACTAATGAAGATCCGCCATTACCATGCGTACCCTCCTTCACACCCCTCCACACACCCTTGGTAGCGAGGTAGTCAGGAATTGCGTGGCCATAAATTGTATGCTAGAATACTAGCCCTGATAAATATTTCCCTGTGAGCCTATACCTTCAAAAAATTACTACCTAGCTTTTTGCAACAATATATTGACTTCTCTATAAGGTCCCTTCAGCTACCCTGAACATGGCTCTTTTTGTACATTTACCTGATACACTACAATACTATGCATAAGAAAAAAACAAAAAAGGATGGGGCCTCGGGTGATACCTTCTAGAAAAAGAAAGAGCAACAACCCCTAATCAGGGGTGCTCGCCTGATTACCACTTGGGTATTTGCCAAATGCACCTAAAGGGGGTTCACAAGTCCAAGGTCCACATGGATGGACTTCACGAATGGAGATTCTTGCAGAAGCCACTAGCCAACCGATCCTGAGTTCCCAATGAGGGTTTCAGTTGGAAAATATACAACAGAGGCTAAAAATGTGTCTCTAATATCTATGACAAGAAGAGTATCTTCATCAACTTATTGATTCAACTCCATTAAAAAGTGAACATATATTAAGAATAAAATACAATAATATAATAATAGAAATAAAGGGTAAATGCTAAAACTTAAATTCCTAGTTAACAGGGGGGACTCCATTTCTTAAAACCGTACCTGGTGTAGTAAGGAAGAAGGTAATGCAGCTCATAAACACATTGTGACCTACTACTACTCCCACCCAGGGACCCAAGGAACAAAGGCCATCCCATAGGGCATCTTCAGTGTGGCATGCAATGCTTCCATTCAGGCCAGTTGAGACAGATTTAAAGATCTGTTGGTGGGACAGTCCCACAGTATGAAGTTCCTGGAACTTTAACTTTTTTCTTTTAAATTTTGACTTTCTGCATTTTCTGAACTGGACTTGAATTTCTTGAATTTTGTTTTTCTGGAACTTAGTATCATAGTATCATAAGGTTAGAAAAAGGCATCAGTCCATGCAACCTGTCATTGCATACAATTGCATAATGATCTTAGTCACAGAGAGTACGGCTGCGACCGGGCCTGCTGGAAGTGAGGGGCCATGACTGTCACGGAATTACTGTGACCCATGGCCTCTTTGGGCTTATGCAGTGGCAGGCAGCATAATGATGTCATTGCGATAATGAGCTGGAGCATAATGAGTGGGGACATAGTGAGAGGGGGCGAGGGCATAATCAGCTGGAGCAAAATGAACAGGGATATAATGAGTGGGGCAGAGGCATAATGAGCTAGAGCATAATGAGAGAGGACATAATGAGAAGAGGCAATGACATATGCCAGGCAAAAGAGGGGATTTTTATAACCGCTTAACAACTTGCAATTATTACGTTACAATTTAGTTTAGCAGTACAGAGAGGATCCATAGGATAAACCCTCTCCACAAAAGCTGTGTGTTTGCTGCATATTGCAGCAAACACTCATGATGTTTCACCCCATCTGAATTTTTTTCCCGCTTCCCAGTACACGGCATGAAATATTAAATATGGTCATTACAAAGTACAATTTGTTATGCAGAAAACAAGCCCTCACACAGCTCTGTACACAAGCGTTAACATTGGGATAAGATGGAAATGAGAAGGAAGGAGGCAGTAATTCTAAAAAGAGACACTTGAGCGGGGAAAAAAACACAATAAAACTAATGCGGAATGGAAGGAACTAACCTAAAGTGGAGCAAAAAAGTGGCCATTTAGATTAAATGGTAGGTGGGCATTAAGGTAAAAGGACAGAGGGTTCACTGAACATATGAGGCAGCGGTGAATGTGGCATTACTATTCTGTAGGGGGTATAAAGGGGTATGATAGATAAGATATGATGAGGAATAATCCCATCTGTTTTGTCCGACTGAGCACCGAACGCCCCCTTTAGTGCAGAAATTTGTGGTGCGTGATGCATAGCGAAGCCACTCCACAAAACAGTCACGTGCTACACAAATGTGGCACGGGCACTTCTTAAATACCTGCACAGGGAGTTTGCACCTAAAAGATTGTGCAAAGCCTGACAGAAAACTGGTGCATGGCCCTTTAATAAATGTGCCCCATTAGCTTTCAAACTGCTGTTCAGGGGATGCATAAATTTAACAAGATACACATTTGGTAGCCATGTCCATGTTTTATCCATATAGAGATGTACACAGATAGTACAAAACTAGAGATGAGCGAGCACTAAAATGCTTGAGTGCTCGTTACTCGGGTCGAACTTTTCCCGATGCTCGAGTGCAGTCAATGGGAGACTCGAGCATTTTTCACTGAAAGAACACATTGAAAGAACACTGAAGAACACATTGCAGATGTTTGCAGATGTTTTCACTAAAAGAACACATTGAAAGAACACAGTGAAGAACACATTGCAGATGTTCCGTACATCTGCTAACTTATCCGAAGACATGCGGGCCGAACGGTGTTCTTCACAATAGTATGTGAAGAACAATATGTGTGAAGAACATATTGCAGATTCACTGTGTTCTTCACTTAAATGATCCTGTGTTCACTGTTTTCATTGTGTTCTTCACTGTGTTTCGTTCAGTAAATGCTCAATCTCAAGCCGGCGAGATACTCATCCGAGCAACGAGCTGTTTCGAGTACACTAATACTCGAACAAACATCAAGCTCGGACGAGTATGCTCGCTCATCTCTATACAAAACCCTTGGTAACAATCAATGCATAACAAATTCAATAATAGTAATGTCCCGTAAAGGACTAAACAGGATAAGTCCTTTTCAAAAACTATGTTATTTTATAAAAATAAGCACTTTTCATCTCTCTTGCCTGTCACAACAATCTTGCAATTTCCGCTATGCTTTGTAATCATCGTCCATGATTTCTGTAGATTAGACTACTTGAACTTCAATTTAAAAATGTTCAATTCCAGAATTTCAACTTGAGATTAGAGTAAAAATAGTGTTGGGTGATTTTTTGAGCCAGGTGCCTAAGAATGTGTGCACAATACGGAAGAGATAGCGGGGAAAAGTAGCGTTTGAGGTCACAGTGGCGTTGCAGAGTCTGGCCCCGGGGCTAGATGGTAGTCCAGAAGTAATGTGTAGATAAGGAGGGATAAAAGGGTACGAGGTCCGATGGATTGACGCGCTACATCCAGAGTAAGAAATGAGAGTTTTATTGGTAATTTTGACATTATTATTCTATGCCGTATACTCGGAAGTTGGAAAAAAAAGTAAAATATGTGGTGTAATTGGCAAAATAAAGTATTTGCGTCACTTTCTTGGGGGCTAAGTTTTTATGACTTTCACTGTGCGATTCATATGATACATCTACTTCATTATTTGTTTCAGTACAATCACGATGATACCAAATTTATATAGGTTTTATTGTGTTTTCTAAAATAAAAGGAATGTGTCAAAAAAGTAGTTTTGCCATCTTCTGAGGCTAATAACTTTTTCATACTTCAGTATATGAAGCTGTTTAAGGTGTCATTTTTTGCAAGATGACCTCATGTTTTCATTGATACCATTGTGAGGACTGTACAACCTTTTAATCTCTTTTTATTACTTTTTGTGAGATGTAAAATGGTTTATACATAGCATTTCAGACATTTCGGCGCTATTTTGCTTTATGGTATTTGGATATGAAACAATACCTAACATGTTTGTGATGTTTACTGTTTATTATGTCTTATATCTGTTGTAGGGAAAGGGGGGTGGGGGGAGTTTATTAATCATTCTAATGAAACTGCAGATACCATGCAGCCTCGGGTCTGACAGAGACCTGAGGCTGTCATGGCAACTGATTGCCGCTCCCAAATAACGTCACATAAAAATATGGTGGTGGGTGTTTGCTGCAATATGCGACATGAAGAGGGCTCACCCCGCAGCGCCACAGCGTGAAGGGATTAATGTTTTTCTCTTTATTTGTTATTATTTTAAGTACAACAGCCTGGTTATTCCCACCATTTTTCAGCCCTCTAGCCTATGTTATCTCCATTATACAGCCATTTTTGGTTGTTAAAATCCAATTCCTCTTTGATTTCATTGGGGTCAGAATTAGAGTCAAAGTTAAGCCTGTAGTCTGTGTCCTGAATCAAACTTTGTTGATCCAATCAACTTTCGGCCAACCTCCTTATCTCTAACAACTAGCACACATCCTCATTTCCTCATCGTGGACAGGTAGCCTTATTCTTTGAAGACCAGCTTATTTTTCCTTTTATCAAGCTCATTTTTAAAATGGTTCTACAGACAGTCCCCAGGTTCCATAGGTTTGTTCTTAATTTGTCGAAACTGTATAATTAATCATTGCAGTTCCAGACAATTTTTTTTAGCCTCAGTGACTCAATTGGAGTTTCAAATTATTTTTTGCTGTAATGGGACCAAGGATTATCTATAAAACTTCATTACAGACACCTTACAGCTGATCATTGCAGCCTGGTAGTATAGTAAAGCATCCATAGATCTTTACCAGAGGTCACTGTAGGCAGAGGGGTCCGTCTTCAACTAGGGGTTGTCTGTAAGTCGAGTGTCCTTGAGTAGGGGACCGCCTGTAATGTGTATAGTATTTTACATGATCAAAACGATTGGCTTTCCCTCCTGAACTGGCATAATTTCTCTTTCAGTATTGCAACATATGTTGTTGTTATAATTTTATATAAAACATCTTGCTCACAAATTGTATTTAGGCTTCAGTGAATGTTTTATAATATAAATATGATGCTTTTGTGTTGGATACCATTCCACAATCAGATCTATGATTTCTCTATTCTCTAAATTCCTAGTGGTTGCTTTTATTTTTAAAAGGCTCACAATTTTAAGCAGAAACATGTCTATGGGTAGACAATTGAATTGAAATAATATAAACAAAATAATATTTTAATACAAAAATGTTTTATTGCCATCATTTACACAACATGCTTGGATAACTTTATATCAATTAATAAGCAAATATAAAATGACCATATTTATCAAAGATATTTTTTATCAGTACTGAAAATTGAAACAACAATAATAATATAACAGGGAATGGCTTATATTTGAGCTAATCGCTGTGAAAATTAGTTAGTAGTACAGTTTGTATAGATCGGTACAGTCTCAATTGCCAGCTTTATTATATTCAGGTTTATTGCTGGGTCCAAATGTATGGGGAAGGAGTTTTATCAGAACATGTATGCCAGTTTTCCACACTATGCGAAATACATGGGAAATCGGTATACCTGGTGTGGCATGGGTCAGCACAAGCATTCCTGCCTCAGGAGCACAAGCATTTCTGACATAAGTACTTTTACAAGCTTGGTATTAGTGCATGCTATTCACAGACGGAAGCAATTTTAGAATATAGGCACTAATGCATGCTATTAACTGACAGGAGCACCTTTATGATTTATGATCTTACAGGATGATGCTGTAAATGCTAATATTCCTGTCTTGCCTTTTTAAGTATTGCTGTATAATCCTCTATAAGTAGTAAGAATATCCCTGCACTATAGCAGATTATGAATAGCCTAATGCAGTTCATTCAGAGACCGAAAAAAATGGAGGTCCTATTCCTGCTTATATTTGTGTCCCAGGCAGCAATTTTCAATTGTGAAGCTCAGCTGTGGATGACACACAATATGCAAAGAAAGGTCCAAAGGACCCTTGTTTGTGTTCTGTATACCTTCAACCATCATGTGCTAGTAGCCTAAATGAAACCAAATATTGAATAAATATTTTTTTCCAATCTTTTTCTATTTTCTGATTTCTGATAAATCTTTAATTTGAATCTGCTCTGCTATGCTAGCATTCCTTCGGAGATTGCTTTATAACAGCTACATGTTCCGAGACAATTAATATATAGAAATGGATCATTGACCTTCAGGGAAAAGGGTTTTATATTTGCTCTGTGAACTACCCATATGTAGGGAGAGTAACAAGGAGGTCAGTGACTTTCACCATTTGCCATTGGTGAATTGAAAGTTACTAGTGTTCTATAACAAATGTTACCATTTATTGTACTCTGGCTAAAAAGATTAAGATATTGTTACTGATGATCTCTAAAAAAGTATTAGGTTTTTAATGGTTGGAAAATCCCCAAAAAATCACCAAAAGTGAAATCTTTTTGTATTGCACCATTGCTTGTCAATCCTTATGGTAGGCCATTGATATCAGATATTTGAGGCTTTTTGAATATGTTCCAACTTTATTCGATATACCGATAGAATGCGAGGGTAGTACACACAACATTTGCATAGAGTGAAGGAAAACTTCATAACAGCCTGGCCTTACCATATTTAAAGTATTACTTGTATGCATCAGTCGTATGGCAAATAATTAACCATATACAGTATAATCATCCAGAAGCAAAATAATTTATACATGACACATATAAAAGAACAGTTTGACTAAAAATAGATGAAGTTGCTTGTGTATTTTAACCAAACTTTGTATTTCTCAAAGCCGGGTGCTGTAGTGTGAAATTTCTGTATACGAAGTAGTAAAGCCAAAGAGCACAACAGTCCTTTGATTCTTTGGACAGGTATTTTATAATCACATGTTGTTCCACCACCTAAATACCATAAACAGTTGCCAATGGATGTGCATGGAAGTGCCCGCTCTATTATCTATTCAATCCAGCTTTCAGGAGAAGTCATTTCATCAATAAATCTGTGTATACACTTCCATTATATTCAGACTGGATCAACCCACTCTTTAACAGCGCTATGTAAAATACAAGGGGAAGAGCATTAACACATTCTAACTGTTTAAAGATTTTACAAATTTCCAGAGAACATATGATAATGTCCTTCTAAATTAATGGGCGTTGTAAAACAATTTGCAAATGTCACTATATTGTCTGGTTCTTTTTTATACATCCCCACTCCAAAGAGGGTTTCTTTTTAATACCACCAATAAAGGCAAGAAGAAAATTAACCCATTTAAACACTCTGCAGTAAATTCCCTGTAGCCCTAGGTAGCTCTGTACCTTTCAATTACAGTTGCTTCTAAGATTACAAGGAATATTTAATACACTACAATTCTCCCGGTCTCAGAAGGCTTAAGAATGTCAAGCTTCATAACACAAGAGCTAGTTTTCTTTGCTTGTAATTTAAAACATACAGTACAAATGTTGCCACTTTATCAAGCTCTAGCACTAAACATTATTGTTACAACCTGCTTGGTTTATAGTTCTCTAAATGGAGCTTTATTAAAATTGTCTTTAGAGTGGCTTAGCTGATTATACTCTGCCTCAGAAATGAACATGTAAATTTACTAGAACTTGTTAACTTTTTTTTTCTTCACAGAGAAAATGTTTAAAACTTTCAATGCAATCTTATTTGATTTGTATTGTGCTGTTTTATTGGAGTTTGGCTGCACAAAACTTCAATGCTTTTGTTCTTTGGATAATTTATTTATGTGGTAAATGAGATGTCAGATTGGGAAAACGACTAGATTTATAGGCAACGGAGCTAAAGGATGTATAGGGAACACTCTTTGTTTTAAAGGGGTTTTCCTGGAAAATTATAGAACATTTAAAATAGCTAAACATGAGTGCTTTAAAAAGAAAACAAAAGTAGTCAAGCTCTCTCTCTGGTTTCCAGCTACTTTTATTCAGATGTTGCAAAGCCTCCCAACACAGGAAATGCCTATAGATAACTAATAAGCCAATCCTTGGGCATTTGGCAGCAGCAGAGAACTGAGCAGTGGCTGAACAGGTAAATCAGTTAAAAGTAAGTACCATTCTTTTAATGTTCAGCCCATGTCATTGATCTGAAAGAGCAGTCAAGTCTACCATCACTCACCCAGACTGTTAAAAACCATCTTTATTCTTGTATATTGAAATCTCTGGTTGGCAGACTATGAGGGAATTTATTAAGGCTTGTACGGGCATAACAAATTTTCAATCCCCTTACACCACGTACAGAGTAGGTGGGAAGGGGAATGGAGTGGCCTGTGGCGGGCCTGGTCGTGGATTTGATATACTAACAGGCAATATCTGGCAAGATTTGTGGGGCAGTGGAACATCAGTTGACTATGTACCAATTGTAGGTATTATGTAGCAACTGTAGGTATTTGTGGGATCTGTACGTCTGCAAGAGTAAAAAAGGTTTTTAACAATCTGAAAGAGGGCTGGATTACCCTTACTTGGGATAAAGCTCTTTCGGTACCAACACCTTTTCTGTACACCATGAGAAAAAGTTATAGGGATGCTGTAGACAATACATTGGGGAAATGGTGAACTTTTTTCTTTTTTGTAATTTCATTTAAACCTCTGCTCTAGTGTAAGACTGGCCCTATATATCAATATTTTCCTTTATTCTTAGATTTGTTATGGATAGCCATCTTCCTTCTAAAAACAACTTTTAACATGATTCTACTGAGCCTCAAAGAGCTCTGGGGGTGTTACTAGAGCCCCTCTATGCTGTAGCTGCAAAGACTGTAACACTAAAGGAGCACTTTACCCTCCTACTGTGTGCTCACTGCTGCTGACATCAGAGCATGAAGGGGGAGCAGGTGGGAGTTCTATTGAATCACAGACTGGGATGGGAAGACTGATAGACTAATGAGAGATCACACATCGCTCCGTGATAATACATAGCGGCAGCATCATGACATAGATAAATAAAATTTGAGAAATAGATTGCGGTGCTGGTCAGGTTGAGGTTTTTGTGTATTGTGCTTTCATTGATAAAATATTGGAACTGCACATTTTGGAAAAGGACTATTCCATTCAAAAGATTCATAGGAGTTAAATTGCTGGTGTTATGGTAAATGGGAGAGCTGGAAACTACAGCACTACAGTAGTATTTTAGCTTGTAAGACAGAAGGAACACTATATGAACACTATGTACCTAACATACAGTATTTTGGCTCCAGAGGCAGGAGGAATGCTATATATACAGGGTCAGCTCCAGGTTTTAGGAGGCCCCTGGGTGACAGAGCCTTAGTAGACCCTTTTGCAGAGAACTCACGTGGTGGCATTAAAAATTTGGAAACTACAACAGTCTTCTGTTCACTAAAATATTCCCTAGTATCATACCAAACAGCCCCCTCATGGTTATACTAAGCCCCTCACCCACCATCAATTCATTATGTACAGCCTTATCTAGGTCCGCTAGCAGACTGGGCCCCAGGAACTTGCCAGGCTACGCCCAGTGTTGTCGTCGGCCCTGAATATATGTTACAGCAACTATTGTAACTTACAGCATTCCTCCAGCCTTCAAAGCTAAAATACTAGTGCAAAGTAGCACATCTGTCTCAGTGAGCTTCCAGCTCCCCATCTGAGCAGCATGTCAATCTATTCCGAGACTGTAAATCACTATTCTGTGTAGGAGACTTCCACATTCACAGATCTGCACATTTTCAGCTCTCCCGCTGACCACATCACACGACATCCCCCTCCAGAGTGGGCAGGGAGCAGCAGACCCTCTCCAATGTAAATCCTATCTGTATCCTTTATATAATAAACTGTAAGGTCTCACAGGGATAATCAGCACAGCCAGGGTAGACAGCTACTGCAGGAATAGGCTTTATTGATAAGGATGGCAAAGAAACTGCTAAATAATAAGCAACGTTGTTCTACATAACAAAAGCTATTGATCTGTGAAAATAAATATCAGTTGTACTTTAAATATTATACAGCTCACATTCTGTACAACCAAGAAGCCAAATCCTAATGATGTAGTTTTATTGAACTCTTCTGTTATGTTTCTTCTTTATATTATGTGTACCGTATATGCCGGCGTATAAGACGACTGGGCGTATAAGACGACCCCCAACTTCTGCCCTAAAAATATAGAATTTGGTATATACTCACTGTATAAGACTACCCCTCTCCCAAATGAAAAAAAGTCTGCTTAAAACTTTGCAAAACAAACAAGAGAGCAAGTGCCTGGTGATCATAACTGTAAGCTGCGATATTAATGAAGATCCGACATGCTTCTGTAAGTGCCGCCTGTGACCCCCAGCTCTGTGACGCCGACCGCTGTGACAGGGCGGCTGCATTAGCATACAGCGCGCCGCCCCGTCAGCGCGTACTAAGCCTCTTCTAATGACTGTGAGAGGTGGACTGCCGCGCATGCGCGGCGGTCCCAGGAAGCGGCTCTCTGCGCGCTGACGGGGAAAAAAAACACCTCACACAGTATATCCGGCGTATAAGACGACCCCCCACTGTAGCCATTATTTTAAGGGGTTAAAAAGTAGTCTTATACGCCAGTATATACAGTAGTTATATACGTTTTACCTTAGTTTTAATTTCTACTAGTCTAGACGTTTGCTAGCGATTGTTTGTTAGAAGGTTCCCTTGATAAAAGGCAGATTATAAGCTGTGATCTTCAGAAATCAGCTGTAGTCTTCCGGGAATGCCAGAAGTAGGTATGACATTTTTTTAGACCGCTACCACTGGGGAAAAGAAATATTAGACAATTTATCATATACGTTCATAGTCTGTCTTTATTGTGTAAGAACATGCAGAGTCGTCCAGAAGAAAAACACTTTCTGATTTGGTTGGTAAATGATGATTGTCAACAAGTTAACAAGTTAAAATAACATGACATATTACATATATCCAGGAAATGAGTAGATTAGCCCACGTTTCTCATGGTGGCAATGGTTAAGTGATTGTTATCAGTCTTGTACCTCTAAGCTTTACTGCACTGCTACATATTCATGGGAGAAAAGGAGAATTTAGTCTATTGTTCCATATAACGTTCTGCACATGACTTGCTGCCAATATTCATACAGCCTTAGTAATTATACCTTCGTCATTTTCCAATTAGTTTCAAGCACGTTTTGTAAAATTGGTCATGAAAGGGTCAGTGAGGTGATAACAAGTTGTTTAATGACCTTACCGCTGCCTGTTCAGGCATAAATAATGTTTTGCAAATGCCCCACAGCCATAACTGCCAATTTAAACCTGATTGTAATGAATCAGTTTCTTCTATAGAAAATAATGTGATCAATTTCTCATTTCACTGAATAAATAAGTTTAAAGATAGGAAACCGTCTGTGACCCAGTGTTAACCTTTTAGCCTCATTATTCATATCAAACAGATGACATGCAAGAAACTGCTGCTGCTTCAATCCTAGTTAATTATTTGTTAGGAATGAAGGCGATGTGAAGTGGTTCTGAGAGTACACGTATCAAGGGACACCAAGGAATGTAATGAAAATAATCCCATGAAGCAAGTCATGTGCTTAATGTGGGACAATAATAATAAGAGGGAGCTAAGATCAATTTAACAATGTTGCATCAGGTATCTGTTTCTTTACCCCATTGCATGCAGAAACTATGTAATTCATGACATCCATTAATGGCTTTACATACATTTAACAGACAAACATAAACAACTATAGATCCATTTCCTTATTATTTATAGAAAGACTGAACCAGAGTGAGTTTCTTGAAGTCGCATAACTGGTCAAATGGAGATCACCCGTTGAGTTTCTCTTATTTCTAATACATGAATCACATCTAAAAGGTCCAACTGTTGGCGAGTCAGTTCTGCAGATAAAAAATGAGCTATGAAAATAAAGTATCACTTCAAAGAACTCAGACACACAGTTACGACCAAGTAAGAAAAGAATGGGTATGAGTTTATTTTCTATACATTTCCATAGAAGTAAATAATTTGCATCCAATTGGGCAAGTTGTTCTCAATGGATCTACCAGGGCAAAAGTCATGCATGCAAGTGCCCTGTATTTGTGTATAACCACCAAGTAACTTAAGCAGCAGCCAACAAGTTACTGCTCAGTTACTGGATGCTTTGAGCTAAGTCTGGGGTGATAGTTATTATAAGACTTCAATAGACCATGTCATGCCAGAAGGCAAAGATTAATCCTTTCTTACCATTTGCCTGTTTTGACATAATGCCAAAAGATGACAAGCTATGAAAGCAAACCAAAATAAATCTGGTGGACTTTAGTAATTGAGTAAGGCCTCTTGCACACTAGCGTTGCGTTTCACGCGCGGGTGCAATGCGTGAAAAACTGACGTTTTGGCTGCGTTTTTGTTCCATTTTTCCTTGGAGTAATTTGCGTTTTTGCGTTTTTGGCGCATTTTTGACGCGCGTTTCAATGGGAGACTCGAGCAGTTTTCAAAGGGACCATGATTTGGGATTAAAATGTGTTATTTAATTGAAAAATAATGTCTTCTGATAATTTGCAAACATCTGCGATCTATTCTTCACTGTTCCGCGCGTATATTATCTCCCGACAATTTAGCAGATGTGAAGAACAGTGAAGAATAGAATAAAACCAGTGAACACAGTGAACACAGTGAACACAGGATCATTTAAGATAAAAACACAGTGCAGAACACAGTGCAGAATAGATGACAGATGTTCGGCACATCTGCTTACTTGTCGGGAGATACGCGCGGAGCGGTGCGAACAAAATAGCATGTGAAGAACAATATATATGTGTGTAAAGAACACATTGCAGATGTTTCCATACATCTGCAATGTCTTCTTCACACATATATATTGTTCTTCACATGCTATTTTGTTCGCACCGCTCCGCGCGTATCTCCCGACAAGTAAGCAGATGTGCCGAACATCTGTAATCTATTCTGCACTGTGTTCTGCACTGTGTTTTTATCTTAAATGATCCTGTGTTCACTGTGTTCACTGGTTTTATTCTATTCTTCACTGTTCTTCATTGTGTTTTTTTAATTAAATGATCGTTCGCGAGCAGGGGAAATACTGTTATGCTGGTCACCTAGCAACCCTTACGTTTAAAACGCATTGCACTCGCATTGCACTTGCAATGTTTGCGAGTGCAATGCGTTTTTGATACGTCCCCATAGACTTGAATGGGGCGTGAAAAATGCGCGTGAATCGCAAAAATAGGCCCCTTCTACACTGGCGTTTTTCACGCGCGAGTTCTGCGCGTGCATTTGACGCGCAGAACTCGCATTGCACTCTGTCCCATTGTATTCAATGGGTCTTTCTCCATTTGCGTGGTTTTCAACGCGCGTGCTTGCGTTCGTTTGCACGCGCGTCAAAATCGCAGCATGCTCTATTTTTGCGATTCACGCGCATTTTTCACGCCCCATTCAAGTCTATGGGGACGTATCAAAAACGCATTGCACTCGCAAACATTGCAAGTGCAATGCGAGTGCAATGCGTTTTAAACGTAAGGGTTGCTAGGTGACCAGTATAACAGTATTTCCCCTGCTCGCGAACGATCATTTAATTAAAAAAACACAATGAAGAACAGTGAAGAATAGAATAAAACCAGTGAACACAGTGAACACAGTGACCACAGGATCATTTAAGATAAAAACACAGTGCAGAACACAGTGCAGAATAGATTACAGATGTTCGGCACATCTGCTTACTTGTCGGGAGATACGCGCGGAGCGGTGCGAACAAAATAGCATGTGAAGAACAATATATATGTGTGAAGAAGACATTGCAGATGTATGGAAACATCTGCAATGTCTTCTTCACACACATATATATTGTTCTTCACATGCTATTTTGTTCGCACCGCTCCGCGCGTATCTCCCGACAAGTAAGCAGATGTGCCGAACATCTGTAATCTATTCTGCACTGTGTTCTGCACTGTGTTTTTATCTTAAATGATCCTGTGGTCACTGTGTTCACTGTGTTCACTGGTTTTATTCTATTCTTCACTGTTCTTCACATCTGCTAAATTGTCGGGAGATAATATACGCGCGGAACAGTGAAGAATAGATCGCAGATGTTTGCAAATTATCAGAAGACATTATTTTTCAATTAAATAACACATTTTAATCCCAAATCATGGTCCCTTTGAAAACTGCTCGAGTCTCCCATTGAAACGCGCGTCAAAAATGCGCCGAAAACGCAAAAACAACGCTAACAACACGCGCGTGAAAAACGCAAAAACGCAAATTACTCCAAGGAAAAATGGAACAAAAACGCAGCCAAAACGTCAGTTTTTCACGCATTGCACCCGCACGTGAAACGCAACGCTAGTGTGCAAGAGGCCATAGAGCATGCTGCGATTTTGACGCGCGTGCAAACGAACGCAAGCACGCGCGTTGAAAACCACGCAAATGGAGAAAGACCCATTGAATACAATGGGACAGAGTGCAATGCGAGTTCTGCGCGTCAAATGCACGCGCAGAACTCGCGCGTGAAAAACGCCAGTGTAGAAGGGGCCTAATGCTAAAGGATTTTTTCCTTGCTTTAACACCACTTATGACAAAATATCTTGAAAAAATGAAAAGGTAAGCAGTCCCGCTTTTCGTACTGTATTTCCCTCATAGACTTGTAAAGATGGTATGGAATTTGGTCATATTTGGTGTCAAGACTCTTGACTTGCACCTTCCTGACAAAGACCATTTTTTCAAATCTGCCCTCTGTCACTATAAGTGGTTATAACTTTGGAACGCTTTAAAATATACAGGTAATTTTGAAACTGTTTTCTCACATTGTGCTTCATTGTGGTTTATTTATGAAAAAATTGATATTTGAAGAAATTTTTTTGTAATTTTCGATTTTCAAAATTTTGAATTTTCTACTTTTCTGAAACATTGTGGCACATGTATTAAACTTTTGACTTGCCTTTTTCTTTAATTTTTGAGACTTTTAATGGTGTGCGTGCTAATTTGAACCTTTTTTGCACCTAAAACAGTCTCCCTTCAAAGTTCGCCATTGTCTAGTTTTCTGCAGTGTTCCCTGACTTACCACCTGAATCCAGTTGTGAACATTTTGACTTTTCACACCTTAGATTTGCATAAAAAAAACAATTTTTTGTACAAATTTAAGGCTGCTTCTGACCAGGCGTAGAAAATAGCTTAGAACTGATTGCAACTTTTGGAGACTTTTTGTGACTTTTGTTTTAAAAAGTCGCAAGTTTACTAAAGATCAAACACCACATGTATCAATAATAGTATCATAGGGGTAAAACAATATTAGGTGCAATTTTGGAATGATGATTTTTATTTGTATTTTTTTTTTTAAATGTACACATTCTCAGTGGGTAAGTTACCAAAAAAGTCTACCTATCAAGTTTGATTCAAAAGGCTATAGAATCTCTTTTTCTTTTTGGCAATTTGGATAAATAAAGGCTTATTTTCTGCAAAAGTAGATACAATTTCATTTGTTTTAGTATCGCCATCTTTTTGTAGGCATAATTGAAGTATTTTTATAATTGTTTTTAAACTTACCATATATTTTTATTTTTTTTACAGGCTGGTTTGAACAAGTGACCCTCTGCTCAGCTGTCTAAGCTCATATTGTGCTAACATGAGCTTATGTAACTCAACGAGCATGCTGCTCCTGGAGGCATTCACAGACATTGCACATCCCCGTGGCACTCGTAAGTGGGGTGGGGGTGCAACCCACATTGGAAGCCCCTTACACGCTGCAGTTATGCTTGACCGCGGCATCTAAGGGGTTAACAGCCGCAATCAGAGGAATCTCCAATCGCAGGTGTTGCAGCTGGGTGTCATCTGTAGTATACAGCTGACATCCACAGCTTATAGCACTGGCTTCACTTGCCAGAAGGAGGACTTAATAGTACGGCATGAGTCAGAAGTTACCTCAACCTCTGCCATGGTATAATGTTCAGCTTCCTTATTGAGTTTAAGATCAGCTTCGAAATTGGTAGCACCTGCTGTAAACTTCTCTACTGATATTTTTTCTATTTCAGGTCCAAAATAATATGTAAAAAAGCATTATTATTTGATACTGACTAATATGATGGATAGCTAGATAAATTGATAAACAAAAGTCCAATGCAGCACTGCTGCATGAGAATTATTGGGTGCATTTACTCCATGTTATCCATACTTCCAAAAAAACTGGAAGTTTTTGAGGATCAAGTGGATTTATTTAAACAGTGACATTTTGGCCTCCTTTACTGATGCCTTTCTTAGGACGAGACATAGCATTAGCACAGAGTATTTAAAGAAAGTGCATCTCAGATACAACTAATTACATCATCTCCTTTTGCATAAAAATTGATGTTTCATAAATACATATAATGTATATCTTACAATGTGAATGGTGGCCATAATATTAGATAAACATCCTAAATTTAGATGAATTATTTATATAAATACATGATTTCATACCGTGACTATTCATCCAGTGCAGTACATACACAGTTAACCTTTTCAGGTGTTATGAATACATTATTAGGCATGACAACATTCCTACCAATGATTTCCTAAGGATCTCATGCCAATGCTGGCTTCCACAAGCAGTCATTGTGCATGGGGAGCAGTATGAAAGTGCCCCTAGTATCTGAAAAAGTTGACACATGTCCCTTGGCATACCCTGAAACCATGGGCATACGGTCAAACTTTAAGGTCATACCTACAGGACTTCAGGCATGCTCCTTGGCACACCTCGATACCATGGTGGCCATATTAATAAAGGGCATACCCATAGAGCAATGTAACTCATGCAGACTTACTTTAGGCACCATATTGCATTTCCCAATAGTAGCATTAATCCCTTATTGTAGACTTATAGAGATATTAAGGGAAAGTGTATGTCAACCAGGTTCTGCAGGATAATGCCACAATAAGGACAGCTACAGCCCAACTTTCGGTTTTTAGTAGAACCCCAAAGAAATGCCACAGGATCACAGTTAACATTATATAATGCACCCCACCTCACGGAGTAGATACCCTTACATTTGCATCTGATGGTCTATCTATTATAATTAATGCATGTTTTAAAATCCCATATGATCTCATCAACGTAAAGCAAATTGCAGGGACAGTAAAGTACATAAATTATGTGGGTACTGTCACAAGTAATTTACAAAGTTTTATTCTGTGTAGACTGAGCCATCTAGTTGGGTTTTGAAAGGTACATATATACACTAGATATATTTTTAAGGGGAGTGCAAAAGGAAGTCTTTTTTATGACTTCTACCACCCCCCTCCCCAGCTGTCTGTGCCCTGCAAATAAATCATGATTCACAGTGTTTGATGAGTTATTTTGCACTACCCGAAAGTTCCATCATATCCATAGATTTTTTTCTTTTAAATGTAAACCAGCTGTCCATCTTGCTGTTCTTCCCCTAGGTTAGTATATGCAAAATTACTCATATTTCCTGCATGCTGAAGTCATTTTTCAGAATAGATTTCCTCACATTAATATCTGTAAAACAGACAGTAAATTATAGTCTCCTCATATAATCAGACAGGATCATGTCTACACAGCATATACTATGGTTGGCGACCTGTAATCAGGGAGACATTAAAATTGTGGTTTGTAAGGTGGGGTAGAACGCTAGTTGCTGCAGAATTAGGTTTATTCATATATCATATTTATAAAGACAAGCCATTATATTGACTCTTCAGACTCTGGGAAAAATAGTCAGACTATGAATGCTTCTGTTCTTGTATTGTAGGCGAATAAAGATTTAATATATTACTCTACCTACTCTAGACTTCCAGTTATAATACAGAATCATGACTCACTTTTTAACAATGGCTCCTCTGATGATGAAAAGCTATGCTTGAAGTACTATATAAGGATATGTCCAGATTTAGTAGACTAAACAGCAAATAAAATAATTCCATGCATTAGAATTTTGTAGTTACTAAAATTTCAGAGAGGATTTTTCAAGTCCTAATCCAATATATGTGACTGTCCTAAAATAATTTAAGATGGGAAGTAATCCTGATCAGGTACCTGGTCCTATTAAAAACTTGTATGGGTAAACTGGTCACTGGGGCACGAGGACAGATTGTATGGGATTGTATGCTTTATAAAGTACCAGTGAATGCCTTCTATAGAATCATGGAGATTATGGGCTTTCCAGCCAGGAAGGTTTTCAAAGAGAACAGGAGTTACTCCACTGGAACTAGGAGCATTTACAGGAAATTTTGTTAAGGTTTAATAAATATTCAGGAGACCAACAAAAATGACAATGTCTCCTGTGAACATAGTCTGAAATTCTGTTTACGTGGAAGCACATGGAGGAGCCATTACACCATTGAACCTCACATCATTATACAGGCTGTCAGTCATGTGTATAGGAGTATCTCATACACACACAGGCTGCAGGGGGCGCCAGCACCAGGAAGCACATATAGGAGCCAGCGCCAGGAAGCACATGGAGGAGCCATTACACCATTATACCTCACATCATTATACAGACTGTCAGTCAAGCAAAAAGCTTGATAATTAACATTTCCGGAATGTCTGCTTTATAATGATATAGTATTTTATGTGTCCTCTCATTTTTCTAGGATGTTATCTGGCGCAGGACTTTAGGTGCGATTTTTCTCTTTTTCATGAAAATTGCCAAAACTCACATTTTGAAGGACTACTCAGCTTTCAAGTGACTTTGAAAAGCCTAAAACATAGTAAACCCCCATAAATGACCCCACTATAGAAACTTTATCCCTTTGGGGGAAAATACATTAATTTAGTTTTATAATGAATAATATGATGAAATGCTCTGCAAAGTTTGATGCCCAATTTCTCCTGAGTAAACTGGTAAACTTCTGTATGGATGCATCGCCGGGCATAGAATGAAAGCAGCGCTATTCACAGCAGATTTGTATTGTCACATTGTACAGGCTATAAATTAAATTTTTTTTTGGTAATGCAAACATGTGAGAGCTTATTATTTGCGGAATGAGATACAATGCATGGATAATTCATTTTGAGGGTCTAAAGCTTATTCTTGAGATTTTATTAACTAAAACGAAATCATTAATTTTTATTTTGTATTTTTAGGACTCCGTAATGCTTGCCCGTGGTGTGTAAGGGGTTAAACACCTGGGAACTGAGTTTTTACGATCCCGGGTGTTAATGCTGGGTCTGGGCTGTGACATCACAACCCAACTACGGCACCAGCAAGACTGTCCTGCAATCTTCTTCTGATGCCCCACCGTAGAAAGGCGTCGCGTCAGAAGCACCCTTAATGACTGCCGTAGAATAGGGGGGTTAAAGCTCATAAGACAAAGCACACCAGATAAACACTTAAAACACAATTAAAAAATTACCAGGAAAAAGTCCTACCAGTGTGTATGTGTGTATGTGTATATGCATATAAAGAAATCAGTTCATTGTAAACATGACAAAATATACTATGTCAAGTATAAAGTGCCAAAAAAGCAACAACTGCATATAAACCAGATTACATGGACATCAAAAAATGGCAACACGAAAAGTACTAATTTCTACATTACATGTAATGAGTACCCCAAATGTCCCTGTGGTGTAACTACAAAGAACTAAGCACCCCACAAGTATAGCCAGCTGCCTGGCTTCCTCACAGGTAATGTCTAACATTTTTCTGTGTTGAACTGCATTATGTGGTGGGCAGCAATAGGTTAAATTGACTAACCTGGCCACCATAATTATTACCAGCTACATGCTTTGGGAAACTGGTAAGATTCCCAGAATACTTCATAAACTAAGTTAATAACTTTTCTCCATCTGTAGAGCATAAAAGTTACAGTCAGTATGGACAGCAGCTATCATAAACACGGTTACATTTTTAGGCAATAGTTGTCAACAGCAATTCTACTCTAATGGAAAAGACATGAAGTTTTGTAGCATCTGGGTAAATTGCTCCCATGGTAAACATACAACATGCTTTAAATATAGAAACATTTTTGTGCAAGACTTTCCAATGAATTGGAGAAATATTAGAATGTGACTGTATATTTTCCATTAACTTATCAGCCATAGATAGTAGGACAATTGTCTTGTTTTTGGACGTCTGAATTAGTCATAGCAGCTCAGGGAAAATGTAACTTCATCAAGATGGAAAACAGGAAAACTTATTTTAACATTGTGACATCACATCTGTCTGCCATCTTATAGCTAGACTTCTTTAAAACAAATATGCTGGATCCCAAGGTATCATCCAGATATGCAATGTGCTCAGTAAGGAGTCAAATTCAGACAATTCAATATTTAGTAGACAAGAAGTCTTATTTGTACAACTAGTCACTACAATAGTTTCCACAATTTTGCAGGTAGGGAAAAGAAAGTGAAACTTTGATAAACTGATGCAGATGTTATGTCACAATAGCTAGATGGTGGGAAGAAGTCAAATGGAAAACTTTTTGGACAACCAAAAATATATGATTCTAAATCCTGTTTTTTTTTCTGTTTGAGGCTTTATTGCATGGCACTTTAATTTTCAAGAATATATTTGGATGATCTGCAGTCTGCATATCCCATTGCCTCTAGTAGGTTTCCCTCTGGGATTGCCCTGTATTTAGCTCTCACCAATGTCCAATGTGGTGTACCTTATGATGTGTGAACAGTCTCCAACCACAGGCCTTTATGATGGGGAAACAGGCTAGAGACTTCATGAGCACTTGAGCTTGCACAGATCGGACATCAAAAAGAAAAGATCTCCGAGTGGCTGCACATTCCTCCAGAGAGGACCACACTATAGAAGATTTGCGGATTACTATTTTAAAGGGGTTGTCCAGGACTAAACTTTCCCTAACTATTCTACATCTACCTGCAATCTAACTAACTTTTTAATATACTTACCTCGTCAGAAGTGTCTTCTTTCCGCGGCTCCGGAGTTGGTCATGTGACGCCGCATCTTCTCCTCTCTCCACTTCCGCCGACTTCACTACCACATCACTCACAACTCCTGCGGGACGGATAGGCGGGGTTTTGGCCCTCTTCAGAGTCTGGGGGCCGGCGGTGTCGATTCTTCATGACGCACGCGCAGTCGGGGCGACACTTCGCTCTGTCTACTGCGCATGCCTGCCTTCCCAGCATAAATTCCGCAGGTCCCTGGTCCTGGAAGCGAAAGTCACTGTGCATGCATATATCTTTGTGTTCACATATGTCGTGGGGGAATGGTCACAAATAAGCTTCCTATGTGCTGACACATATGTGGTGGTGGTGTGGAGGGAAGGGTATGTTTGTCACATATGAGGTCCTCATATTTGACCATCCTCTCCACTACATATGTGACCACCCACAGCTTAAGACACATGTAATGGCCTCCTATTATGGCAATTGAGCTTGTGGGATGTCCACAGTTGTTGCAGGGAGGTGGTCACATATGATCACATCTTAGACACCCCCGATAACATATGTGAGCATCCCCCAATCAAATACACACCACAACAACCAGCTTTTATTTATTTGAAATGAGGTCAAAAAAATTTGTCCCCAAGCCCCGCAGTGTGGGGGCTTGTTTTGCGTAACAAATTACACTTCACAGTGAGGGTATTGAATATTCCATGCCGTGTACTGGGAAGTGGGGAAAAAAATTCTGAATGCAGTGAGAACGGTGAAAAACTGCAGTTGAAACATTTTCTTGTGTGCTTGCATTTTACAGCTTTCACTTCACGCCCCAAATGATATGTCTCCTTTATTCTTTGGGTCAGTATGATCACGGGGATAACACATTTATATAGGTTTTATAATGTTTTCATTATCTGTGCACTAGGCAGGAAACAGGAAGGTGTAGTGGGCGGGATGCAGCAGAGCCTGGAAGGTGTAGTGGGCGGGGTTGCCAGCACCGTGTATGGAATGGGTGGATACACTCCCTGCTGTGTTTACAGCACAATGCACTGTGGGGAATGTAGTTTCTGCAGCACAAAAACCTCTATACAGGAATCTGAGATTGTAAACATTTGCAGGCTGGTGTGTAACTGTATATGCAGGGAGGATTCTAAGTTTGAATTAAGGTAAGGCAGGGACATTAGGATCATGAACTATGAATACTGGGAACATCTGGAGAATTTTTTATGGTCCCGGATAACCCCTTTAATTGAACATTTCAAGTCAGAGGGAAAGGAAAGAACAGGAGTAAAAACAAGAGTAAAAATGAATGCAGAGTTTTAACACCTTCCAAACTGGTCTTAGCATCCATGTCCATTTCACCCCATATCTCTGGGGGCTCTCTTTTCATGCCTCACACCTTTTTAGTCTGTTTATTACCATCCAGTTGTAAATAAGATGTCTGGATATATATGATTTGGTTGTTTTTTTTAAAAACTTTATATCCCTTTATGAACACTTCTTAATGTTTATAAAATTCTGTGAATTTTCTATTTCTTTCAAAACATCGTGTCTGAGGAAGAGGACTAGTATTCTCAAAAGTAAACATCAAATATACTCTATTGGCCACAAAAAGGTATATACTAATTTCTTCACTCTTCTTCTGCTCTCTATGGGTAACAAGTACAAATCTATGCATCCTTCTCCCCATCAACTATAAGCAGCATCCCAGTCCCTGCTGAAGCAAAGCATACCCACAGAATGATGCAGCCACCTCCCTTCCTTATGGTGGGAATGGTGTCTTCAGGGTGATGTGGAATGTTGGCTTTCCTCTACATATAATGTTTGGAATTCAGGTAAAAAAGTAATATTTTGATATAATCTAATCAGTACACTTTTTTCCATGTACTTCCTGTGTCCCCTTTTTTATAAATAGGATTTTTTATGGCTTGCTTTTAAAAATGTCTTCTTTATTAAAGTGTGATCAAATGAAATTCCCTGTTTTAAAAAAAACAATCAATTTCAGGGTCCCACAAAGAGATACCCCTTAATGCCGCTGAGAAAAAATACAACAGAGAAACAAATAACCAGAATTGCTTGCAATAGGGTATCAATAACAGGAGGAATGGGCAAGGGGAATGGGTTAGCTATAGAGGGCGAGAAGTAGCATACACTTGTTTTAAGGCGTAGGGGACGGCTTTATGGAGCCCTCTACAGTAAAAGGGCATTAGAGAGGGCGGTAGCAAAATTTAGGAGAAAGATAACAAGGAAATGAGGATTTTCATAGCCTAGAAATAAGGGTACAGACAGCAATCAGCATAAATCCCATTAAAGAGCGTTTTCCTTTGGATACTATGGTGGGAAGCAAAGACTAATCTGGGTGTCCCATTGCAGATGGATGGAGTAATTGTTAGGAGACTGTGAGGGCTTCTTCATATGTTTTGAGAGCACTTTTCTCAATAAGTGTCCTAAAGTAGAGGGGTATCTGCAATATCAGGGTAAATAAGAACCCATGACCATCCGGCATAAAAAGCTGCATGGAGCCCAAGAACCTCTTCAGTGTTTTCAATACCTGGGAAGCCACATATAGTAGCAAGTGTAAAGAGTGAAGATAAGTGGTGTAGGCAGCCAGGGTTGTCAGGGGCAATGGGGAAAGGAATTCCTCCAAGAATACCCAGAGCTTACTGTTGTTTTGCTGAAACCAGGTCAGAATTCTGGCTAAAGTGGCTGCTGGAGAATAGGCCTTACATTTCTTTAACCCTAGCCCCCCGCCCCCCTGCATTTTTGTATGAATCAATGTTGCTGTATCTATTCTGGGGTATGATGAGGACCAAAGGAACCTATTTAACAGGCTGGTGAGTTTGCTAAAGAAGAGCTTTGGGAAAGCGAAAAGTATCGTCTGAAATAGATAAAGTAATCTGGGGAGGATTGTCATTTTAATGCAAACCCCACTCTAACCACAAATGAGACCATTTTGTTAGCCCACTTCTTTAGATCTAGTTTAAGAGATTCAAGGAAGGGGCCATAATTAAGTTTGTACATCTTGGTATGGTCTACCGGGATAAGACTCCCTAAGTTGAGAAATTCCCCCTTTAAAAACAAACAGAAAAGTGCCCATTGTGTTCCTCACTCTTTTCCAATCTTATTGATGATGCTCTATCTCTTAAAAGTGTTTCAGCTTTGGGATCTGGCTACCAACAGTGCAGAGCTTGCTCAGGAATGGCAGCAGGCACGTGTGAGTGCATCTGTATGCACTTAGAGGTGCAGACTCTTGGAGCAAAGCCTAGTGTCAAGGACGACAGCAAAGAAGTCACTTCTCTCCAGAAATACCATCAGGGACAGACTGATATTCTGCAAAAGGTACAGGGAGTCGACTGCTGAGGGTAAAGTGATTTTCTCTGATGAATTCCCTTTCCTATAGTTTGGAACATCTGAAAAACAGCTTGTTCGGAGAAGACAAGGTGACCGATACCTACAACCATTTATGTGTGGGGTTGCTTCTCAGCCATGGGAATCGGCTCTCTTACAGTCTTGCCTAAAAATACATCCATGAATAAAGAATGGTCCCAGAATGTCCTCCAAGAGCAACTTCTCCCAACCGTCCAAGAGCAATTTGGTGATCAACAATGCCTTTTCTAGCATGATGGAGCACCTTGCCATAAAGCAAATGTGATAACTAAATGGCTCAGGGAACAAAACATAGAGATAGACAAACAAAAACCAACAGATTGTGACAAACTGCAAGCATTGATTGTGCAAGAATGGACTGCTATCAGTCAGGATTTGGTCCAGAAGTTAATTGAGAGCATGCCAGGGAGAATTGCAGAGGTCCTGAAGAAGATGGGTCAACATTGCAAATATTGACTTGCTGCATTAACTCATTCTGTCAATAATAGCTTTTGTTATTCATAATATGATTGCACATTTATTTCTGTATGTGATAAAAACATCTCACAAACACACATAAAAACCAGAGGGCAACAGATCATGTGAAAATATGATATTTGTGTCATTCTCAAAAATTTGGGCCATGACTGTGTATCTCCCTTTATAATATTTTTTGTAATACTCTATTATACAGTAAAACATTTTTCAAACAATTTATCCTGATTTTGTTCCTTACCAAATTTCATGTTATTAAAGAAGGAAAGACCATTTCTTTATGTTTAGAAACCTTAGGTTAAGTGAGGAGAAGTGGGTCATGGTGTTGGGGGGAGGGAGGGGTTGGGTGGGCTTCTGGCAGGGGTGAAATACTAGTTTGTTTTGTTTTTTTTGCTTTGATAAATGTCTAAGGCCATAGCCCAGGTGAGCACACGTTGGCGCGCTACTCACTTCAACAAATATGGTGGGTCTCACCCCTCCTTCCCCATAGGAAATAGCACTCCCCAGCCATGCATACTGGGAAAGATAGAGCACAGGGTTGCCTTAGCTGCATATATCATACATAAGGACCTAACTGGATTCATTCCTGGGAGGAAAACTGGTGATTGCATTCAGAGGCTCTGCTCGTCCATTGAGTTGGGTAGTGGTATCTCCCTTACACCCTGTCATTGGATGCAGTTATAAAATTTGACAGAGTGGTGTCTAGTTCTCTATGTCAAGCCCTGAAACAATCGCAATTTCTGGTGCAACACCAGAAATTGCCATTATTTCCCCCTTTATGTCAAGGGAACATGGAAAGGTGTGAAGGGGGCGGGCCACTCGCTGAACCCTGCACCTGTTGATGGCCTTGGCTGGAACTGCAGACCGACGCAGTCATCTGCCAGAAACATCGGGAGGTTGGAAACACCTGATATATCCAGCTTGCCAAAGGACTGGAAATTATATCATACACTGGCACTTCTAATGCTAGTTTATGATAAATAACTGCCATAGGGAATCTTAAAGCAGAACAGGATCTATTAAACTCTAACACTACCAGTACCTTCTAAAGCAGACTTACACCTAAATCATGTGCCTTTACAGTCATCCAGGATTACAACTTTGAAATGATATGAAAGATTAATGTATAAAGTCACAGAGACAGAGAAATATTCTTTTTCTTAGAAAACACAGTCTCCTTCCTGACACTCTTACTCTACATGGCCAATTTACATAATAATTTAAAGTTGATTTTCTGGATGATGCCAACGAGCTGAGCCATAAAAGAAATTTGAGCTGGAAAGTTAATCTGTAGGTTCCCTTTTAGTTATTTTTATACGCTTTATTTATAGTTTAAACACATTTGTTTGCCACAATTATAAAGTACATAACCCCTTGGGGTTTAAAACATCTCATTTGTGGAATACAACAAAGTTTTGGTCACTCAAAAGCCCTTTGACTTCAAGGTGGTTCCTTCATGATTTCCTAATGCTCTGTTATCTTTGACAGCATGCATTAAATAGCACTGCAGTCCACACTTCATGTACAGTGGAAAAACCTAAATCTTTTAGGCACCCTAACAGTGATCAATCACACAAATATCACATTCAGAGGTATTACTGTTATTCTAGTTTAGTCCAGCTTTTCCAAAGATGTGGCAAGGTACCATTTTGATTATGCCATTCGTAACAACAGATATAAAACATTCTTGAAATGAAAGGACAATATAAAATGGAAATTTTTTTATTAACATTAACCATTTGCACCAAAAAAAAATTGTGCTGTTCACCCATACAGAAAACAAGGACGTTTTCTTTGCATCTGTTATATCACTTCTAGTAGATCTTTGTAACTGATATCTGAAGGACCAATCTTAATTTTTGCTTTCAGTTGTACACTGGTCTTTTTCAGTTAGATTTTGTCTGGAAGTAATATTTAGGTAGTCTTGTGTCAGCGTCAGGGGTTTATATACACAATTTTGCATGGAACAGATAAGCCTTTCCCTTGCCAAACTCAGTGGAAAAATGTATACCGCATGCTTGGCAGCTGCTGCCCAGCTAACGTTGGACAGGTGAAAACCTCCCTCCTCAACCACCTATTTATGCTTTTTAGGCTTTTCTTCCTATTATATTTAACTATTTCACGATAGAGTACAAAACACACACTATGTATATATATAGTATAAATATATATTATTATGATAAATAAGTGCATGTCAGACAATACATGTCAAGCATAGCAACATTCACTCTCACTTAGTTACTCTAGGATAAAGAGAAGTATCGTAACCAGAGAACCCCCCCCCTTTTGTGACATCAAAATGTCTTACCGGGTTTTCTAAGTAGATTATATATATATATATATATATATATATATATATATACTTGTGAGTTAGTCCTGAAAACTGTGTCTGCTGGATTCACTGTCCTGAATACAGAGCAACTGAACTGAACTCAGACTGTCAGTTTAGTTCAAATTCAGGCTTTCCTCCAAATGTACTAGAATAAAACACACAAATATAAATTACCATATATACTCGAGTATAAGCCTCGTTTTTCAGCACACAAAAAATGTGCGGAAAAACCCTAACTCGGCTTATAATCGTGTCAAGGAAAAAAACAAAAAGTGAACTCACCATCTGACGCTACCCGGCATCCACCGCTGCTCCGACATGGGGTCCTGGTCCGTCACCGTCGCCACACACTATGATGTTAGCTTGCGGCTGACGTCATGGTGCCTGCGATGGACCGGGAGGGGCTGGTAGGCTATATACTCCAGGGGGCTGGCAGGCTATATACTACAGGGGACTGGCAGGCTATATACTGGGGGGGGGCTGTAATCAATGCATTTCCCACCCTCGGCTTATACTCGAGTCAATAGGTTTTTCCAGTTTTTTGTGTCAAAATTAGGGGTCTCGGCTTATACTCAGGTCAGCTTATATTCATGTATATACAGTAGTTTTAATTTTTCTACCTAGGATACTATGATATGGCCCTTGAGTATTTACTTCTAAATATATTCTTTTAGATCCAACTCATAAACTTTAAATTCTTAACTATATTTGACCATTCATCCATAGTTATAAGCCACTGTATTACTCATTTAGGCAATCCTAACAGCTAAAGTCAAAAGCCAGACATCTGTGAGAACAAGAGTTTACTTGTAGACCCAAACCATTCATTCCATTTATTTAATAACATTGCTACCATGTTAGCCAAAAACTGTAGCATTCTACTTTCCAGTATGCTCTTTCACTATTCACTTCATCATACAAACTTCTAGTTTCTACGGCCAGCTTCAGGTTCTGCAAAAGAGCAAAAGTTCATCAAAACATGGTATCTATTTAACACTGTAACCTTTAATTGCTGCTTGAAATGGATGCAGTCCTAGTGATATGAAAACTAGTAAATTGATCTAATAAATCTTAATTATTTAACGTGGTTTTGTGTTACCTCGGGATCCCAAGCAATCAATGCAATTACATGTTTCTAAATATAGATGTTTGTATGAGCAAGTTGGCAAAATTAGGGAGGGGGTTGAGGATTTGGTTTGACTTTAAAAGCAGTCAAGTCCTGCATATTAAACAAAAAACAGCTGTGTCTCTGAAAAGTCGATGTTGATAGTCATAATGATAGCTATTTTTCATGAGCATTGGGCCAAATCTGCAAAGAATGAGCCCAACTGTTCTGAAAAACTAACTTGATCAGCCTTTGTGAAGGCAAATATTTGAAAAGGTTGCCCTGGTGCACCTCTGCAAGTTTGTGTCTCCGTTTATAATCGGCTCTGTGTAAAATTTAAAAAAATGTTAAATATGCTGATTAGTTACTATTATAAGAGTCAAATAGCAATTTGCTATATTTTCGCATCAAACCTGATGCAATAAATGGTTACTTTTGTGATATTGAGACAAATGAAAGAAAAATGTTTAAAAAAAATCTAAAAATTAGGAAAATTGTGTATTATTATGAAGATTTTTTATTTTTACCCACACTTTCTTTTTAGATCTATAGATTATACAGAATTGCTGTAACTTAAAGGCATATTCACAGATTGGAATGCTAAGGTATATCAATATTTTATGAATGATGGAATATTGTGTATAACCATGTGGTCTTCCACTGATCTAGTCCCAAAGATCAGAAAGTAATAGCCTATAATAGAAATATGTCACTTCTTATCTATCAAAACTATCTCCTAATCTACATAGGGATGTGCCACCCTTGCCTTTGTTTTTATCATTCAGCTGTTCATTCCATGGCAAAAATGAACAAATATGCAAATTAGACTGAAGTTCTTTGGCGGGCATTAAGGTGGTTTCACGTTGGCTTCTGCTGAGCATCAGTTGCGTTTTGGTTCCGTTATGTCTCTGTTTTGCTTCCATTTTGTCTTTGTGTCAGTAAAAAAACAGCATATTTAATATAACTTTGGAAACATACTGTTTAACCAGACTTCTATGGGCTTCCAAGATTCGCATCAGTGAAAAAGAACGGACATGTTTCATAATTTTTTTCCATGGACAACGAATAACAACACCAATGAGAAAGATCACTTAACCCCTTAAATCCCAGGCCCTATTTTGCATTTCCATTCTTCACTCTCCACCTTCAGAAATCTATAACTTTTTTATTTTTCCATGTAGCTGTGTGTGGGCTTGTTATGTGCGTAACAAATTGCACTTTATAGTGACGGTATTTAAAGGGAACTTGTCACCATGGACCTCTTTTTAACTAAAGACAGGTTGCAGAGGCTTATTACACCTGCAGTGCAAATCTGCCTTTCTGACTTTTCTATGCATTTGCATTTCAAAACAAAGTCCAGCCCCTGTGACTACACCAGGATTTTGTCAGGATGCAAGAGTAAGTTATAACACACATTTATATAGTAATGCAAATGCTTAAGAAAAGGCAGAGAGGCAGATTTGCACTGTAGGTGTCATGGGCTTTTACAATCTGTCTTTAGTGAAAATGAGGTCCCTGGTGACAGGTTCCCTTTAATATACCATTTCATGTACTGGGAAGCAGGAAAAAAATCCAAATGCATTGAAATTGCAGAAAAAACACATTTGCACCGTTTTCTTGTGGATTTGGATTTTACAGCATTCACAGTGTGCCCCAAGCGATCAGTCTACTTTATTCTTTGGGTTTGTGAGATCATGGGGATACCAAATTTGTATCGGTTTTATAATGTTTTCATACATTTAGAAAAATTAAAACCTCCTGCACAAAAAATAAAAAATAAATAAAAATATATACATATATTTTACCATCTTCCGGCATTAATAACTAATATTTTCATACTTTGGTGTACAGAGCTGTGGGTGGTGTAATTTTTGTGACTTTTGATTACATTTTCAACATTTTTATTTTTAGGGTTGTACGGCCTTTTGATCACTTTTTATAAAAAAATTTTAACATTTTTTAAAAATTGCAAAAAAGTTACATTTTTGACTTTGGGTGCTGGGGTTAAGGGGTTAAACGCTGTGAAAAAATGCAGCGATACCTAACTTGATTTTTACTGTTTATTTATATTTATATGACTTCTAGGGAAAGGCGGTGATTTGAATGTTTAGGTTTTTTTTAAATAATTTTTAAAAAACTTTTTATTTATTTATTTTTTTACTTTTTTTCAGACCCTTTAGGGTTCTTTAACCCTATGTTTGTTCCTACCATTTACTGCCATACTACAGTATGGCAGTATATGGGGAGCTTTGGATATGTCATGGGAATTGATCACTGTCCCATTGACGTCACGGAGAGTGGCGATCTTCACCAAGGGGAATGGGTTCTGCCATCTTTTTAAAGCTGCCGGCAGCTTTGTCGGGGTTGATGGATGGGTTGACAGTAAGCTAACAGAATACTTCAAATGCAGAACACCACAAGAATAAACATGTTTCGCTTTATGCCTCACGATCATGAGTAGGGAGCAAAACCGAAACACATTGATTTGCTTGTGGTATTCAACTTTATATTCTTGATGAATATGCTGCAATAAAGTTGAATTTTACTTAATATCTAAGATTCATTTGGATAGATAAATTGTGATGACAGAGAGCCCTTAAAATATGCAAGTATAAAGATATAAAGAATAATGCCCAGATGAAATGCCACATTATGGTCCAAAAAAATTTTAAGATTTGTTTTGACCTTACAATACAACATTCAGATAGTTAATAACACTAGTATATTTTTTTCTAAGAGACGGAAATTATTTCATTTTAGGAAAATCAACAAGGCAACAGTAAACGTATAAAAGTTATAAAAAGATTATAGTGGGAAATATTTTCCTTCATTTTACTTGAGCTTTAAAATATTTCACATACAAACCAACATGTATACAATATACATTTCACTGTGTTACTCAAAGTAAGTAGTGTCTTTTCAACTAAAATAACGTAGAATTTGCTTTGGTAAACAAGTAGTAAATAAATTTAACCTCAGTAAAATACATAGAACCACAAATTTAATAAACGTTCTTGTTCATGAAGAGGGAAGGGATTAACCTTCCACTCATGAGGTTGTTAACAGCTAATGACGGCCTTCAGTAGCACGCCTGTTCATACCAGACTACGCTCTACAGAAGAAATGCTGTTACAGCCGTCCTCTTTAGTTTTGTAGGAGGCTTTTTATACCCAAAATTTAAAAGTAAAGCAAAGTATCTCAAAGAGTATCGCCTACTAAAATTTATGCAATAAGACAATATATTCAAATGCTGCTAAATTAAAAGCTGATGTTTACCTTTCCAAAAAAAGAGATGATTTAATGTTTTCAGTTCTAAAAGTTTTTAAATCAGTCATGAAAAAGTTAGGACTTATTTTAGCCCCCCCTCCCCCCTTTGTGTGTATGACAGTATTCCTGGATTGTGATACCTGATGTGCATCAGCAGTGAGGATAAAATACTGGAAGATGAAAGAGATGAGTGAAAAAAAAGCTGAGAAATTGAATCACAATATTTATATCATATTAAAAAATCATTTGGTTTTTAATTGTAATAAGCGCAGTGTTATTACTTTCAAGAAAAGAGTCTTACACAACCTTACACAACCAACCAAGTTGAGCAGATTATCTATAGGACATATAATCACCACTAGAGATGAGCGAGTATACTCGTCCGAGTATACTGCTCGGTCGAGTATTAGCATACTCGGACCGGCTCATTACTCGGACAAGTATCTCGCCGGCTCGAGATCGAGCAGTAAATTAATAAAATAAATTGAATAAAAGTATTTTTATTGTAAAAAAAAAAATATTACACATGTTTCCATATGTTTTACTTGTAAGAACACATTGAAATAACACTATTCTTCACTTTCCAGGTGTTCGCGCGTGTCTCCCGCTAATTTAGGAGATGTTTTGAACATCTGGAATGTGAACAATAGTGTTCTTTCAATGTGTTCTGCACTTAAATGGTCCTGTATTCACTGTTTTTAATGTTTTAATTCTATTCTTCACTTTGCAGCTGTGCGCGCGTATCTCCGAACCTATCGGGAGACATGCGCGCACACCTGCAATGTGAAGAATAGAATTAAAACATTAAAAACAGTGAAAACACGAACATTTAAGGGCAGAACACATTGAAAGAACAATATTCTTCACATTCCAGATGTTCGTGCACATCTCCTAACTTAGCGGGAGACACGCGCGAACACCTGCAAAGTGAAGAATAGTGTTATTTCAATGTGTTCTTACAAGTAAAACATCTGCAAACATCTGGAATTTTTTTTTTGCACTGTTCTTTTACTGTTCAGTTTTATTAAAAAAATGCTTGGGTCTCCCATTGACTTCAATGGGGCTCGTTATTCGAGACGAGCACTCGAGCATCTGGAAAAGTTCGTCTCGAATAACGAGCACCCGAGCATTTTAGTGCTCGCTCATCTCTAATCACCACCTATTAGGGTTGAGCTAGTTGTTATTTTTCACGTCTGTGGTTCAGTGATTTTCATGGATGTCTCACAAAGCTATTGATTTCTGTAGGTGTTTTCACATTGGCTTCTATTTTCACTGATCTATTGTCTGTGGAAATAATTATGAAACATGTCCTATTTTTTCATGGATGTGGATCACGGAAAAAAACTGATGAAACATACATTTTGTTTTCACTGATGAGGCTCAAAAACCTGTTCTGATGTTTTCAAAGTAATGTTAAACCTTTAATTTTTTTTTTTTTTGCGTACACGGAGATAAAACTGATTCAACAAGTAGACAGAACAGAAGAAAACAGAGACACAATGGAGACAAAACGCAATGGATGTGCAACTGAAGCTGGGCACCGACGCCAGTGTGAAAGAGCCCTTACTACACTATCACCATTCTTTCTCCTGTTTTTATTCTCTTAATCATACAAAGATACAAATGATAGAAAGATACAAAATTATAAAGCACAAAATGTATAAACTGCAGTATTTTTTTGTAATTGTTAGCCCATGGGTGACTTATCCCCCTGTATAGGAATACAACGAAATATAATCATAGATTTTTATTTGGAGGGATATGAGAGGAGTTCTCCCAAAATAGGCCTCCAGTATTGGAATACTACAGCATAACATGTATACAAAAAAACAGTATCCTTACTTATACCAGACCATATACACATTTACATATTGGACATGTCAGACACATTAATATGTATAAGATGCATACACACCTTAATCATGCACATACATTCCATTTGTATCTACTGTAAGCAGACATTTACACATGACACTTCAATTCAACAAACATATTACTGGTACATATACATTCCACATACAAACACCCTTCTCACATAAACATTGATTTTTTTATATATATTACACATATGTGTTATACTCATTAAAATAGTAATTACTTGCCTTTCGTTTACTATAGCTTTTGTTATAGCTGATGTTTGAACTGCTGGACCATAGTATATATATATAGGTAAAGTGGTTTGTCCATGAAAGAAAATTCTCAAATTTCAATTCCCTAGTGATGTTTACACAATAAAGATAAATTGTAACCTTTGTAACCTTTGTACCTTTGTACTTTACAATTTCTAATCAGTTTTATTGCTGTTTTAGATTCTAAACATCTAGATGACTAAACATCAAACTGACGATCATTGCTTATCTCTTTTTTGTCTTTTTATCCCCCTTTTCTTTTTGCTCATTTATCCCTAATATTATTGTTGTCATAGTTTGTACTTTACTCTCTGTACCCTCTCTGCTGCTGTAACGCTGTGAATTTCCCCACTGTGGGACTAATAAAGGATTATCTTATCTTATCACTCACTAGGCTGGTCAGTGTAAAATTACAGAGTGTGGGCGGGGTCTCTCTAACCAGAAACTTCATGATTCCTCTAGTTCTGTGTGCTGACAATGTGGTAATTATCAGGGTACAGGTTTATATACACTTTCATTTAGTTTCTGAATCTTCTACTAGTATCTAGACTCTTAGAAAGAGAGATTAGACAGATCAGAGATAAGAGATAAAGAAATCCATGAGATGCATTTTACACACAATTACATTCTCAGCTCTCCTATAACAGCCATAACATACACAGCACTGAGAAATAACTCCCTCCCTCTCTTATCTGCCTGTAGCTGGTAGCTTTAATCTCCTTAAGGTGATCAGTATCTGTGTCTGTGTGAGCTTGTCCTGGAATGCAAGGGTGGGGGCTAGAGGCAGAGAGCAGAGAAGAGCTCAGTGCAGTGTCAGACACAAGAGCAAGATGGCTGCTGACCCTAGACTTAGAAGATACAGGTCCAGGGGCAACCAAAATTGTGTACACCAGGGCTGATAGAGACAGGTTGGAAATGCTGGGAAATGCTGCGTTTTTGTATATAACATTGAATTAGAGAATTTGTTATTTTGTTATCCTGAGTACATTTAAGAATCTTGTCTTCATGAGAATACCTCTTTAAGGGTGGAGGGTGCAACCGATAGGACCCTGCAACTGGAGTGAGTACACAGGAGTGAGTACCTGCGGGAGTAGGAGTGTGCACCAAGGGTGGACAAAGGAGTGAATACATGGAGAAGTAGAAGTGAACACCCAGTATAGACACAGTAGTTAGTACCTGGGCGAGTAAGAGTGAAGTGAGCAGATAGGTGTAGGGGTTATTAGTAGTGTACATATGAGGGTGCAGGATTAAGCAGTGGAGTGAGCTGGTAGAAGGATGTAAATTACTGGAAGTAGTGGACAGCTGGAGTGTGCAGATAGATGTCATCTGGTCATACAGCTTGCTCTGGCATTGGACCCGTGTCATGTCATGTCATGGACATCATGGTGCCTGCGACGGACAGAGCGGGGACACGTAGCCGATGCCGGAGCATCGCTGTGTAGAAGAGAGGGGCGACGGAAAATGAGTACACTGTTTGTTTTTTTTCCTATAGGCATTATAATGGGGGCAGGGGCTGCAGGCTATATACCACAGGGGCAGGTAGGCTATATACTACAGAGGTAGGCAGGCTATATACTACAGGGGATGGCAGGCTATATACTACAGGGGGCTTGCTGGCTATATACTTGGGAGCCTGTAACGTAATGCATTTCCCACCCTTGACTTATACTTGAGTCAATAGGTTTTTCCAGTTTTTTTGTTTTAAAATTAGGGGTCTCGGCTAATACTCAAATTTATATATTAGTTTACACTTTTAGTGGAAAACACAAAACAGATATTAACAAAACCTTAAGCTGATCTAGATTCAGACTGTTGCCCTGATGCATCATGCCTTGTGTGTCAGTTGTTTGTTGTACAAGGCATTAAAAACTTTAAATTCCTGGTGCATGTCCTGGAATATGTGACATTTTTGCCACAAAAAAATGGCAGCAGCTAGGAAAATGCTAAACTTACAGGTTATAGCTGAAATCTTCACCAGGCTAGACCTGGTGTATATTTCTGTTCAATAAACTTTTATTGAAATCAACGTAAAACAATATTCAAGGCATTGTCAATGAGTCAATGTAAAATAAAGCAGTATACACACTGTAAAGTAGTCAAGTACAAATATAGCGGATCCAGTATTTATCTGCATATATATGACCCTTCACTCTGTATGTACCACAATAGTAATTCCAATATGAGGATTAATTCCTTAATGGACTACCTGGAGAAGTTATGAAAAGAATCTAAACCACTACTAAACGAGTAGTAACAACAGTAACCACATTAAACATGCACATCACGGGAAGAAGGTGGGAAGCACATGCAGGGATACAGAGGGATAAGGGAAGTGGGGGATGGGAAGGAGCACACAAGGAAAGCTCAAACCAAGTCCTTCATTGCCTGTAGCACCTGAACAGTGCATGACCATGTATCAAAGTGTAGCACCGTTGCCTGTTATCCAGAGAGCAAACTCCGCTGAGCTACGGAAATCGATCCACGGGGACCATACCTTGGTGTATCTATCCATCTGGGAATACGCCAGTCCCTCCATGGCTCTCATCTCCTCCATTCTCATTATATGGTTCAAGGCTTCTGCCCATTGGGCCCTTGATGGACATACACTTGCCAGGTAAGAGCCAGGATAAGAGCCCAATCTCTGGTAACGGTGTAATTGTGTCTGACTATAATTTGTTGTAGAGTGCAAAAACCGCTTCCCACAATTCTCTGACCGCAGAACAAGACCACCAAATATGTAACATGGATCCATGTCCCCTATTGCATCTCCAGCAGATGTCAGACACTGCTGGGAACATCTTATGCATCTTTTGCTGGAGTTCGGTACCACCTGGCCACAATTTTAAAGTTTGTCTCCTGTATCTGTGATGAGACAGAGAGCTTATGGGTCAAGACAGCCGCCTTATCCCCATCCTCTTCAGTAAATGTTTTACTTAATGCTTTCTCCCAAGCCTATCTGTATGGGACTGGCTCTTTTTTAGTCCTCTCTCTCAGCAGCCACCCGTATAATGCAGATATCAGATGTCTAGGAGTATCTTTGCCTGTAAGAATTTGTTCTATAAATGTTAGTTCCCATGTAAGGTTTTGTGTGGGGCCCAATAATAGTAAGAAACTGCTCAATTGGCTAGCCATAAACCACCTACTACTTCTCATGCCTGCAGGGAACCATCCTTCCAGGGAGTGTATGTCACGGCCCTCCAGTGCGTGTCGTACCTGTACCACCGTGGTCGACGGAAGTTCGAATAAACTAGGATTAAGGTCTCGAAGGGGGCACCTAAGTTCTAGAAAGATTGGTGACAGGGGGCCTGTTATGGAGGTCAAGTTATGCCGTTTCCTCATTTTGTCCAAGCTACCAAGGAGTGTTTTATATAAGGGTGAGCGGGGAGAGGATGTGTCGCGATTTGCTGCGAGAAGCCCAAGGGATGCCAACAAGCGTGCAGGATTTAGAGGAGCTTCCAATGTCACCCAAAGCTTAGAGGACGAGCTCAAGACTGCATCTGCTAAGCAAGCCAGCATAGAGGCCTCGTGATACAGACCCATATCGGGCAGACCTGCCCCCCCTAACTCTTTAGGCCTGGTGAGAAGGCTGTGTGCCATCCGGGGTCTGAAGGAGTCCCATACAAAGCCCGAGATTACCCCTGGTGTATATTTCAATTGTGGCAATTGAGTTTAAAAATTGTTGTAGTTCAGTAATTTCCTAATTGTGTGCACAACACTCCAGTCTTAATACTTTGAACCCTTCCACCCCTACCGTAATTCTGTGTGCTGCATGTGTTGTGGCTTTGGCCTTCCTGCAGTAATTCCTGGGTGTTTGGTCTTGCCCAGGTGGGCCCATTCTGCTCCAGGTACAGGGCGATATATAGCGGTATTTAGCACTTGCACCTTATCTGCATGAGTTGACTTATTCAGTCCTATTTACTGGAAGCATTGGGCACTTTTGGCAGGAAAGGTTTCATATATATTTTTATACAGATGTTGACTTATTGCATGTTTATTGTATTGTATGTTGCAACACACAGGTTGTAACCCGGGTATTTTACCTTGATACCAGGTTTGACTGATGGGCCAGCACACTTGCGGTTAGGGGAGGTGGATAGAGTGGGGTCACTGCACTCCTTCTACCCTGTGTTCTTTGTGATATTTTTAATTGATTTTAATCTATGTGGAGTTGTGTATTTCATGAATTGTTTCAATAAAGATTATTTGGCTTAACGTTGTGGTCCTTAGTAGCACACTTCTTTTTCTTTGAGTATCTATAATACTTTGAACCCTCTAATAACAATATATGAAATATGCAATAAACAAAAGTTTTGTAAATTCCTTATAGGAAAGCACATTTATGAATGTCTTAATCTTTCAAGGTGTTTTTAACCTTTCATTTTGTGCTTGTGACCAACTAATGTTAGACTCCACAATCTCTTTGTTTTGCACTTCATTGCAAATCATTTTTGTTCTCAAGGTCTTTGATCAACATCTTTACAGTTTAAATTGTTAAAAGATGATCATTTTCATATTTGTGCTTAGGAGAACTAAGGACATCTTAAAGCACCTGCAAGTAATTCCCACAAGCGCCACATATATAATGTATAACATGTTGTACAAAGTCATGCTTCCCATAAAAGATTGGATAGAGAAAGAATAATTGATGTTGAAGTTCCTCCATGGAAATAAAATATGTTTTTATTTTACAAAGCCGGTGATTAGTTTTTAATTCTTCATCCATAACTTTCCTTTAATTTTATCTTGTCCTCATTATTTGTGTTTTGGACAGAATGTACTGTCTAGACATAATGGCAAGTGATCATCCAAATCTTTACTGGTTTTAATCTCTTTATTGCCTGTATTAAACCAATACATATAATCTGTTTCAAGTTCCTCTAAGAAGTCAGCATTTTTATTCAAATTTAGCTGCAGTATTCTGAGTGAGACAATGATAACTATGGTACAATGATAAATACAGTACATTGGGAACAATGATAACTAGGTTGGAATTTCATTTTCAATAAAAACACTACAGGATTCCTACAGGTTTGCAGTATTTGTCTCCCTTTCTTAGGGATAGGCTTCCAACTACAAAACTATATGTTAATTATCTTAAAAAAAGAGCAAAGCAGTAATGTATCTAGTTCAATTGTTATCTTTGACTGGCAGGCTCAGCTTTAAGAGGTCCACTCTGTGTCCGATGAATAGCTTCAGCAACTGATTAGTAAATAGGGCACTTGTACCTCTGTTTTTGTTTGGCTTTTTCCTTTTTTGAAACTTTTTCTGCACTTTTGCCACTTTTGTTGCTCCAAAGACAACCTCCCTTTAAATTTAGCCATTGTCTAGTTTTTGCAATGTAAAGACCTGCTGCCAGATGTTAAAGTTGCAAAAAGTCACAAATCTATTCCTGCTGTTGTCACTGGCATAGAAGCCCTGAAATAAACGCAAATGCTAGCTCATTGCCTGCACTTGTGATTATTTTTCCCTTTACGCCATCTCAACACCAGGGGGGCATGGAGGGACATGAATGGGGAGTGGGGTGAAGCAGGGCAGCCTGAAACTTTCCAAATGAAAAGGTGAAAAGTCACTGGCTATGCTTAGTTTTACACCATTTTAGCCCAGCGGGGGCTATCCACCAGCGTATGATAAATACCCTCCATTGACTCAGATATATTAAAGAGGAAAAACTCCTATGTCACATTTCACAGCAGAGTACAAAACCAAAACAAAGATACATGTGCCTATAGAGTACATTAAAGAAGAGCCAATACAGGCGGTCCCCTACTTAAGGACATCTGACTTACAGGCAACCCCTAGTTGTAGACGAACCTCTGCCCACTGTGACCTCTGGTGAAGCTCTCTGGATGCTTTACTATAGTCCCAGGCTGCAATAATCAGCTGTAAGGTCTCTGTAATTAAATTTTATTGTTAATCCTTGGTCCCATTACAGCAAAAAATTTTTAAAAATTCAATTGTCACTGGGGAAAAAGAAAATCTTGTCTGGAGCATCAATTATAAAATATACAGTTTCCATTTACATACAAATTCAACTTAGGAACAAACCTAAATAACCTATCCTGTACATAACCCAGGGACTGCTTGTACATAGAGAACAGAGCTCTGATTCAGGCTTCATTCTCTGTGGAAAGCATCCAGAATCAGCAGATAAATGCTAGTATCAGATCCCCACCTGAGATTGTTGACCTTTCCTATGTCATCAACGTCTCTGAAATCATTACAATAACAAGTGTCAGACCCCCTTTTAATGATCTTATATTGTTATATCCAATGAATGGATCATCAATGGCAAGAGGCTGAAAAAAAGCCACGAGTTCTTTTTATGAGGAAAGGAGGCATGCCACTAATGCTTAATTTTTTTTAGGGATCTTCTGTGAAACCTATAGCTTATCTATGATTTTATGTCATGTTAGTACTTCACATTTGAAATCACTTCACTATTTTACAAAGCTAATAGGTATTTATAGAAAAAAGTTTGTATTTTCCATTTATGTGGACTTTCTCTTCTGTTCACCTGTCTACCACTCCTGGTTGTTAACTGGCATAATTGTTCACCAGCACGAGTGCCGCTAGCTGGGAGAGCGTGAATCATTGCATCATATTTCACTATGATGCAAGGACTCAAGGCCACTACACGCAGTTTGGTCTGTGGGATCTAACATAACATGGTCCTATTTCTAAGGACAGAGCATGTTCCTGTGTAGGCAGCTTTAGTGGTAGAAAGGAGGGGGACCTAGGTACATTCTTTGCACAGAGGTCCTATGCAATTTTTTTCATTCCCTAATCAAAATTGCAGAAACAGACAGCACATTTCTCTTCAGTACTTGTAATAATAAATGGTCAAATCTGCCATAGCTGGAGAAGCACTTCTGCAGTGGCTGTGCTGTGGTCATAGTTTGTAACAATTTTAAAGTTAAATGCTACATATAAACGGATTTTCAAGTTGAGAGAACCAATGTTATGTTAATTTACTATAGATCTTCTATTTTAAAACTAAACATAATAACAAAAAAAATAATGAACACATAATCTGTTGCATGTGTTACATTTAGAGATGAGCGAGCACTAAAATGCTCGGGTGCTCGTTACTCGAGCCGAACATTTCCAGATGCTCGAGTGCTCGTTTCGAGTAACGAGCCCCATTGAAGTCAATGGGAGACCCGAGCATTTTTCAAAGGGACCATGGTTCGGGAATAAAATGTGTTATTTAATTGAAAAAGAATGTCTTCTGATAATTTGCAAACATCTGCGATCTATTCTTCACTGTTCCGCGCGTATATTATCTCCCGACAAGTTAGCAGATGTAAAGAACAGTGAAGAATAGAATAAAAACAGTGAACACAGTGAACACAGTGAACACAGGATCATTTAAGATAAAAACACAGTGCAGAACACAGTGCAGAATAGATTACAGATGTTCGGCACATCTGCTTACTTGTCGGGAGATACGCGCGGAACGGCGCGAACAAAATAGCATGTGAAGAACAATATATATGTGTGTGAAGAACACATTGCAGATGTTTAAATACATCTGCAATGTGTTCTTCACACATATATATTGTTCTTCACATGCTATTTTGTTCGCGCCGTTCCGCGCGTATCTCCCGACAAGTAAGCAGATGTGCCGAACATCTGTAATCTATTCTGCACTGTGTTCTGCACTGTGTTTTTATCTTAAATGATCCTGTGTTCACTGTTTTTATTCTATTCTTCATTGTTCTTCACTGTGTTTTTTTAATTAAATGCTCGATCTCGAGCAGGGGAAATACTCGTCCGAGCAACGAGCCGTCTCGAGTACCCTAATGCTCGACCGAGCATCAAGCTCGGACGAGCATGTTCGCTCATCTCTAGTTACATTACTAGAACTTAAAGGGAACCTGTCACCAAGAGACCCATTTTTAGCACTCCCCCAGTCCCCACAGAGCATAGTACATACACTGCCAAAGTGTTTTTGTATAAAAAATTGGTTTTACAGAACAAAAGATATGTTATATTGTACCTTTCATTAGCATGTGCTGTGTGACTAGGCAGTTGCCCAATAGGAGGGGCTGGAAAGGAGCAGTTTCCCCCCCACCCTTGGGAAACATGTGACCTTTTCAAATATATGAATAACTCCCCACACTCGGGATTGGCTGTAGAGGAGCAGGGGGCATCGCTAAGCCAAGTGATGGGTGTTTTCATATACTTGAAAAGGTCACATGGAGGAGCTGTTCCCCAAGGGTGGGGGGAACTGCTCCTTTCCAGACTCTCCCATTTGTCAACTGCCTAGTCACACAGCACATGCTAATGAAAGGTACAATATAACACATCTTTTTTTCTATAAAACCAATTTTTAATACAAAAACACTTTTGGCAGTGTATGTACTATGCTCTGTGGGGACTGGGGGAGCGCTAAAAATGGGTCTCCTGGTGACAGGTTCCCTTTAACTACAACTACATTACAACGTTACTAGAAACAAGTGAAATGAAATGTCTTGACAGAGACATGGGAATTATCAAAAACTTATTTCCAGGCCAAAAGAATTCAGCAGGCCTGTCCCAGACATGGCACAATGCTGTGTACACTTCACATGCTCCATAATTAGAAAAATGACACACTTCAATCTACTGTCTGCTTACCCATAGAGCCAAGCTCCAAGCACACATAATGCAAACATTCAGTCTCTCAGGAATTGTTAACACTTCATCTACTACAATAGCTAAATAGCTGTGAAATCATACTGGAACTGCTTGTACCATTAACTATTCACACCAGGGATTATGCGATACTTTCTGAAATTGCCATATAATCAGCACTAATGAAGAAAAGGCATCACATATTTTGTAGTTTCAATATTTTGTTATTACATTTTACATCTATATATACATTAATATGACATTGATATTTTGTGTTTAGTCATTTAGATGTGAAGCAAAAACAAAATTAAGGAAATAGAATTCTTCAGATAAAGTTAATGAATGCTGAATATTGTACTTTTATGTACAATTTTGTTATTCTTTTGTGACATATTGTATAGTTAAGGGATTGATGCATAAATGATAAATGACTGTTGAGATCAGAAACTAATGTCCTGCAATTGTAACAGAAATCCCAGCTTCTGCTGCTGCCTGTGTCATTATTCTTCTATAAATACATAATGGACAGCAAAACAAAAACTCAGTCTATGGGGAATGGAAGGTGAGAGTGCAATGGAAAGCCCCAACACAGGTATGGACAGACTCTCCCACCTCAGCTGTAGATCTCTGCAGTTGATCCAGAGGGATCATGGGCCTCTTGGCTGCATCTCTGATCAGTCTTCTCCTTGTGTGAGATGAAAGTTTAGAGCGGTGGCTGGGTTTTGGTAGATTTGCAGTGGTCTGATACTCCTTCCATTTCAATATGATCATGTGCACAGTGCTTGGGATGTTTAAAGTTTGTGAAATCTTTTTATATCCATATTTGGCTTTAAACTTCTCCACAACAGTATCATGGACCTGCCTGGTTTGTTCCTTGGTCTTCACAGAGAAGGTGTATTTATATAGAGACTTGATTACAGGTAGATTATATTTATCATTGGATCATTCAGAGATCCTCACTGAACTTCTGGAGTGAGTTTGCTGCACTGAAAGTAAAGGGGACTGAATAATATTGCATGTCCCACTTTCCAGTTTATTTTTTTTTTACAAAACTTTAAAATATTTAATACATTTCTTTCCAATTCCCAATTGTGTCCCACTTGTTGTTGATTCTTCACCAAAAAATGACAATTTCATATAATGGGGGCTGAATACACATTAATATAAGACGATGAATGATAAGCACTTCAGTTCCCATTTGCCTTTACATTCGTTCATCCTGTGAGATCTCAGGGCAATGCTAAGCATCCATATCTCCAAAGCTTCTTTCCCATTTAACAGTAAATTATTGCTGTTATTATCATGACTAGGGAACTACAATTATAAAGTGCCCTTTGTTCAAAGGTTTTGACAATGAAGAGTCTGGGCTGAAATTACGATGATATACACTGGTAATATATGTCCAGTTAAGACAAAGGATTGGTCTGAATATGCTTCCTAGCCATGCATCACAGACACTTCCAGAGAAGAGCCGCTTTTAAACATTTCAATTAGCCCTGACACTGCCCGGGTTAGCCCACAGATTATTTCGGCACTGTGCCGTTAAGTTTTATTAGCCTTTCCTCACAAATTACACATTTGTGTAAGCATCTATAAATCTACAGTGTTAACAGCTGAGTAATTGTTATAGATAATGCCGAGCCTACAATTCCAGTTTTTATCTTGTTTTGTATTTTTGCAGTGCAGACATTTTATTGTCTTTCTTATTAAAGAACGCACACTTTTTTTTGCTACTGAATTAAATCGAGCAAGAGACTGAAATATGGCTAAGGGATCCTATAGGGCTAAGAGATCCTATAGGCATTAGATAGCTGACATGGAATGATTATTCACCTAGCGATCTCCCAATTCCCTCATACACATGAATTGGCTGAAAGTAGATATATAGAAAGAGATCCACTGGACCACTGCAGACAATGAAATAAGCCAACACCTGGGACCGTAATCTAAGTGGCATCTGGTTTTCACCAGAACCTGCTGCAAAGCGGGTTGGACTTGTTGCAGCGTGGTACCACCAGGTCGTTCCACAGGTGCAACTTGTCCACGGTGGCAGGCAAGGCGGGGTACACAGACGTTAGGCAGAATCCGGGACAGGCAGAAGGTCGGGATGTAGCAATAGGCAGGCGGAACAGGATCAAAGTCAATAGGAGAACCGAGGTCACAACAGGAATACAGAACAATAGCAAAAGGCATACAATAAGCTTTTTCTATGGGAGTGAGGCACAAAGACAGGGTTTGTGGGGAGAGGCTGGGTTAAATAGGATTCATGGGTAAGGCCAGCGCCAATTAACAGTGCGCAGGCCCTTTAAATCCTCTCAAGCCAGCGCGCGCTCCCTAGGAGATGGGGATGAACATGCATGGCCAAGGGACCAAAGGCAGGTGCAAGGATGGGTGAGTAGATATCGCGGGACGCGAAGGCACACGGAGAGGCAAGGATGCGGGTCGCGAGAGCACCAGTGACACAATCTTTATACCACTGATATTTGCAATATATCAGGGAAGCCAAGGAAAGTTTAGAGGCCCCATAGAATGGAGATGATCAGCTAAAGGCAACACAAAAAATGCAGGTCCAATCTAATTGTAGGTCAGAAAACCCTGTGGTAGCCAGTACTGTAGCTATACATTTCCCAGTGATCAACTGCAATCAGTTGAATAAGTTGGGGCTTAAATAATTTACTAAACAGTTATTTTTTAATAAAAATATTTATGCAGTTGATCCTACAGTATAAAAACAAGCTAAGTTATTTTGTAAATTATTAAAGTTATTAAAGGAAATCAACCAAGGAAATCAAGGAAATTCTGTTGTTTTAAGCATACTTCCATGATCATGTGTTTCCCCTGAAACGGTTTCTTTGCTTCAGTTAGATGTTAATGGCTTATTTTTAAATAAAATGAACTTTTTAATATGCAAATGAGCCTCAGGGGCTCATCACAGAAGCTCCCTCAGCTGACGTCAATGTCTCTCTGACCAGGGAAGGTAGGGGAGTGGCGGGTGCTGAAGGAAGGAGGGACTTAACCAGAAGAGGATTCTGAAATGTACACAGGATATTTTTAAAAGTCCTTTAATCCAAATATAAGTTACAAGCAGATAAATGAATATCACCCTGTGTTAGGGGGCACACACCAGCATGTAAATATGCTTCAGTTAAAACCACTGAATGTGGTTAATTTCTGTTAACCCCTTACCGGCAGCTGCCTTAAAGGTATGGCAATCATTGGGTGCGGGTATATGGAGAGGGCCCACGGGCTGAACTCTCTCCATAGCTGGATAGTCTTTGCTTCATATTGCTAGCACCGATCGCAGGTGTTATCCCGTCGACCGCCACTGGCAAAGCTGCCGGCGACTTCAAAAAGTTGGGGGCGAATGGGTGCCACCATCTTGGTAACGATCGCTGCTCCCCGTGACGTCATTGGGGATCGGCGATCAGTTGCCATGAAGACCTGTTACCCCGTAACGGAAAATAGCTCCCAAAGTCAAAAATGGCATATTTTTGGCATTTTAAAAAATATTAAAAAATTCTATAAAAGTGATGAAAAGGTTGACAGTCCTAAAGATGGTAGCACTGAAAATGTAATTAAAAGTCACACAAAATGACTCAACCCACAGCTTGGTACACTGAAGTATGAAAAAGTTATCAGTTGCAGAAGAAGGCAAAATAAAATCAAACATTTTTTGTACAGGAGATTGTCATTTTTGTAACTGTATGAAAACATTATAAAACCTACACAAATATGGCATCGTACCGACCCAAAGAATAAAGTAGACATGTCATTTGGGTCGCACAGTGAAAGCCGTAAAATCCAAGCCCACATGAAAACGATGCACGATGCGTTTTTCACCATTTTCACTGCATTTGGAATTTTTTTCCCGCTTCCCAGTACACAACATGGAATATTCAATACCATCACTATGAAGTTCAATTAGCTACGCAAGCCATCAAAACCTACACAAATTTGGCATCGTACTGACCCAAAGAATAAACTAGACATGTCATTTGGATCGCACAGTGAAAGCCATAAAATCCAAGCCCACAAGAAAACGATGCATAAATCATTTTTTCATCATTTTCACTGCATTTGGAATTTTTTTCTCGTTTCCCAATACACAACATGGAATATTCAATACCATCACTATAACAATTTATTCAATTTATTATGCAAGCCATCACAGAGCTCTTTACGTGTAAAAATAAAAAAGTTATAGATTTTTGAAGGTGGGGAGTGAAAAATGGAAATTAAAAAACAAAAAGAGCCAGGTCGTTAATGGGTTAAGGAAACACCAAACAATTACAAAGTTTCCTATGTTTTACTTCTTTATATCCTTCACAGAATGGGCATCATACAGTCAATCTGTTTTGGGGAAAAGGATGATTTATTGTGGGTGTTCTTTTTACTTTTAGCATTTATAATATTTTTTTGTATTTTATAAAACTTTTCTCAACATTATGTCCCAGCAATTACTTAATTGTTTTTATAATATACTGCAATGTTTCTGTATAGTAGTGTATTATAACTGTCACTTTTACATTGACATCAAAGCTATTAGACCTGGCCTCTGCCTGGGCCTAATAAGCTTAGAATAGTGCAGGAAACGGCTTTGTGTCACAGACGTTTTTCTGCTGCTGATCACATATTACCTGCATGATCTCCAGTTCAAGTATGCACTAAATCCCGACTAATCAAGAACATCATACTCCTCCTGCAATTCCAAGTGGTTACCTAATTTGAATAACAAATTTAAATATTTTAACAAAAGCTTTTTTTGTGTTTACCACCACTCTCATAAAATGAAAGAAAACATGGTCAGCACTGTAATTTCCTTTAAATGTCAGCTTCATTCTTTATTGGACATTGTAGACTATTCTCCTGCATAGCCACGCACCTAGAAGGTAAGCTGGATACTATTACCAACTACAACCACTCCCATAAAACATAGATGAAAGCTGTCAAAAAGTTGGAATATGGTGACCCAAACACAAATTATTTTATTTGCAGTGAAAGATTTCTAAACCTAGAAAATTTACAACCAGGGGCAAAGCTATAGGCAGGACGTGGGTAAGGTATTTTGGTGCCCTAGTCAGACAAGCAAAAATTCAGAAGATTCAGGGTCGATCCTCAGGGGAAAAAATTAAATGGCTCCCACTCTTATTAAAAAAGAGGCCAACTGCTATGTGATCATCTACAATTAGGCCTACCAGCAGTAAATATAGTGCAAATAGTAGTACACACGTCCAGTGACTATCTCTGACACTCTCATTCCAGTGACTGTCTCTGGTACTCTCAGTCCAGTGATTGTCTCTGACACTCTTATTCCAGTGATCGTCTCTGACACTCTCATTGCCGTTTTGGTCTCTGACACTCTCATTCCAGTGACTGTTTCTGACACTGTAGTTGCCCATATTAACCAATCAGTGCTCAGGTTTCATTTTCCCACAGCTGTTTATAAAATTACAGCTGATCTATGATTGGTTTCCATGGGCAACTGGAACAGTTTTACCTCAGACATGTCTGATAAATCTCCCCTTATCTCTGTATCCATATCCATCTTACCTCACACATAAGTGTCTTATACTCATTTCCTATAGTAACCAATCAAAGTCCAGAGATCATATTAATGACCAGTGGCAGACCAGCAACCAATCACGGCTCAGCTTACAACTGCCACAGCAGATACAGCAGATAATGGCTTCTCTGTGTGGTGGTTAATAAGTGGATTTTGGAAAACCTAGGGTCTTAAAACCTAGTCTATGATGTTCCTATGTATGTTTGTATGTGTTCCTATGACCTACACACATACACACACACTCAGCTTTATATATTAGATGGTAGCAAACTTGGTGGGGGCAACTTTAAAATCTTAAATGGAAACCCCCATTTTTTCTTGCAGATTCGGATTCCCCAGGAAAAATGATTTCAATTCCAGTAATTTTCATTGACATTTTTGCACACATTTTGATTTTTGGCAATTACAGCAGCATCTGTCACCAAGATTCAAACCTGCAATAAAAATGGGGGTCCCATTTAAGGTTTTTAAGTTGCTGGGGGTGGGGGTAGTGAGGTGCATTTGGTATCATTAGATATATTTTTGAAAAATGTTTGGCACATATATTCTTAGTTTTTTGTAATTTGCGAGATAATCCACCGTTACAACCTCTTTGTTATACCCTGTATAGGAAGATTCCTCTAATACAAATGACACATGATGGGCGGGTGCCCTGGTGCAGATTTAGCATTTTGGCCCAGGTGCTTTATGCAACACTACTGTGCATCACTTAGTTAGTCCTTCAATTAACTTGTTTTATATTTTTCTTCTAATAAACATATTAAATTACAACTTTGCATTACAGTGTAAATGTGCACATATTTCACAAGATGAGTTTTACTATAGGACATATGACCCCAGCCACTACAATTCTTTTTCCCCAGATGACTTTCAGCCGGTATGCTTGAATAACCATAAGTGACAGCTATTTATGATGTGGCTGACAGCAGATCTCAGTAAACACTAGACATGCTGAAAGATGTGCCCTACGCTGACCTGAAACCACACAGGGCTTGAATATTTGTGTGAGCCATTCTGATACACCTCAAATAACCATCCCTCTAATTACATCTAGAAGATACATATCCTACATATAAAAACTGACATGAACCTGCAGTTTCCTCTTGACATCTGTCAACACGGATAAATATAATTTCCTCTGAGGCCTTTACAAGTTCAGTAACAGGTAAGAATTGGCGAGCGCAGTGTCATTATACAGCTGATTGAGTTATGACAGCTGAAATCAGCTGGGAGAGCAGCGCGTGCGAGGCATGGGGCAGGGAGCAGACAAATGATGATTAAGTGATCACTTTAAGGAACAATCTTCATGATATTTCATGCTCAGTCCAGAGTATAAAGTCTCAGCTCCTAACGGCTCCATCAATTGATTTGATTTAGTGCGCCAGCTTATCCCAGTCATAATATTTCATAGAAATGGTATCGCAGACAGAAATAATATCTACATCAATATTAACCCTGAAAGGACTAATGGACACAAGCTATAATTTCCTGGACATCCATAAAAAGCATTTTGCTGGTGTTTGGCATTAGGCAATTTGTCTTTCTTATTTTAAGCCCCCCTCCTTCCCATATTTACTGCATCCCAGCTTATACTGTTTTCACCTCTGACACGCTTTCATTACCGCTGGTCATGGAGCCTGGCAGGACTGGCTCCAATATTCATGGGCCATAACAAGATGCGATTATGGTTTTATTTGGAGCAAGAAATGGTACAGAAAAGCAAAGATTTATTTAATAATCCTCAAAATTACTAACATTTAAAAAAAAAAATTGTTACTGAAATTATTAGTGAGATTAGCGTGTACATAACCTGGTGTGTTTCCGATTATCATACTAAAATTCAAAAAATAATTCTATAGATTTTGATTTAATTTAAAATTTTATCTAATATATATAAAATTTCTAGTATAAAAATAGGGAAATAATATGACATTTTAATAAATATTGTGTAATAATATTCATTTAGCCTACATGGATTAATTCTCTTTTCTTCTGAAAATAAAAAAAAGCAAAGGTCTCAAGTATTTGCAGTAATTTTCGTTGATTAATGAGATCTAAATCTGTACAAGAGAAATCAGTTTGTTTTTTGTTTTGCTTACTATCAAACACTTTCCTTGGGGTTTCCATGTCAGAGCTATATTCCTTTCTTATTTGGTTGTATGGAGGCACTATGCTGCTACAATGATTTTAAGGAGCAAGCTAAAAAGTCAATGTAAAAAATGACATATTTCAACAATTTATTTTAGTTAGTAATGCCTTATATTTTAAAAAAGTTCAACAATTTTTTTTGTAAATACATGCTTTAAATTATATGAGCTAAATTCTCATATGATACTTTTGCCAGGCAGCAAAGTGCTTTAAGGTATCCAAACTTTCTCTGCTTTACCTAACATGAGTAAAGATAAAAATATATATAGAAAATGCTTTACATGTGAGGGTTGTAGCAGAGCAGGAGCGCAGAAAGTGTGAGGTCTGGCTGTGACAGTCTACTTGGAGAGACTAACCGTAGAGCTACTGCCTCCCCAATCAGCTTGGGCTGCCAGGTCTGGCTGTTGAGCTCTGCTAGATCTATAAAACCTGCAGGATTAGTATTCTGAATTAAACCCATGCTTTGATGAGAAAGGCCCCTACTACCACTACCCTAGAAATTTTGGAAGGACTGTAGGATTTACTGCTACATAAACTGGAAGTGCCTGACTGTGTCACACAATCCTTGTTCTCAGAGCTGGTCTGGGTGATTGGTAAGGGTTTAGTTCTTGAGTGGATTGCTCATATCAGCTTCCTATAATACATTCCTGCAGCTAAACATCCTTGCCAGATACTGTTTTCTGGTGGCTCATTTACTAATTCTGCGTTCTGGATATGCTGTTAGTTCAACAGTCATCTATCAGTTTTACCATTCTTTAGGATTTTGATTCAGGAGCTCATTTGATTTTATGTTAAATTATGTGAAAACTAATAGTTTGATTTACCTATCTGTTATATCTACCAGCAGTAGTCATACAAAAGAGAGTTTCCTCTTCACTACAGATGTGTGAACCATTCAAGATTCAATTTGCTCAATCTTTGCCAAATTTTTCAAAAGGTTCAGCTAAGGTCCGAATTTCTTTGGTTGGAACTGATTTTGCTCCAATCGTTCTAGAAATTGTTATATAACCAAGAATAAAATAAAATTGGTATATAACCAAGAATAAAATAAAATTGGTATATAACCAAGAATAAAATAAAATTGGTATATAACAAAGAATAAAATAAAAATGTGGTCCTATTACATTTCATTAAATGTCTATTGATAAGGGTTAGCATTTTGGTCAGTGATGGGGTTTGCATTAGGATTAAGCTGGTTGAACTTAACTCTAATAATAAAATTTGTACCAAGTTTTGAACAAAGCAAGATTTTTATTAAAAAACAATTCAGCGATTTGGTGCCAATTGGCAGATTCATGCCTAATCTATTTATCAAAGGAGGAATTTGCTCATCTCTACTCATGATCTGTTGCAGGTAGTCGATTTCTTACCAGGGTGGTTTATCCACTGCAAGTAGAACCCTAGTCCTCAGTGATGTTGTAGGGCAAGTTATCCACCACTGATTTAGTCTCACAGACTGTAAATACTGATTATGAAAAATGTTATTCACAGTTTTGCATCATTGGGTGTTTCGCTCACATAGTAAATTATTGTAAACTGAAAGTAATGTATTTTTATTGAACAAAAACTAAAGACTCATGCAGCATTCTTTGATTTCCCCAGTGGATAATAGGCTACGGGATGCTATCGACAGGAACAGTTGCTGATGTGCTATCCTTCTACTAATATACACAACTACTTTACTCAATCTATCAATTAGATTGTTGCACCCATTGTGACTGCTTGAATGTATGTCTGGATTTGTGGGACACAAAAAGTAACTTATGTTTTATTAAAGATATAGGTTGCTGTCTGCAACATAAACTTATGTTAACTAATAAAAACATAGATGTAAAAGATAAGTAATGGCTTCACTAAACCAGTTAAACAGTTCAAGCCATAATCATAGGAACTATATCCTTAACCCCTTAACAAATTGACCCTTTTTTGATATTTTTGTGTTTCCATTTTTCACTCCACACCTTCTTAAATCTAACGGTTTTATAAACGGTTTTATTTTTCTGTGTACAGAGATGTGAGGCCCTGTTTTCTGCATAACAAGAAGTAGTTCAAAGTGACATATTTGATATACCCCGGCGTGTGCTAGGAAGTGGGAAAAAACATTTGAGCCATTTTCTTGAGGACCCGTTTTTTACAGTTTTTATTGTGCTCTCCAAATCTCCTTGTTTTGATTGCTGACATCACAGGATACCAAATTTATACAGGTATATGGGAGGCTAACTATAATATGAAGGGGGGCAGAAATGTGTATGGGGGCCCTATCTACAATATGAAAGGGGGTGGAAATGTGTATGGGGGGCCTAACTACAATATGAACGGGGGGGAGGGTGGCATTGTGTATGGGGGGCCTTACTAGAATCTGGAGAGGGGGTGGCAATGTGTATGTGGGGCCTTAATAGAATATGGTGGGAGGTGACAATGTGTATGGAGGGGCCTGAATAGAATATGGAGGGAGGTGGCAATATGTATTGGGGGGGGCCTTACTACAATCTGGAGGGGGGCAGTGTGTATGGAGGGGGTCTATTTAAAATCTGGAGGGGGCCAAATGTTAAATTCTTGGGGGGAGTGTATAAAAAGGGGGGCAGTGTGTATGAGAGGGCTCTATGTAAAATTCATTGGGGGGGACCCCTTATGTAAAACTTGGGGGGAAGGCAATGTGTATAATTAATGAGGGGGTCCAGTATATAGAATACATTACCTAGTTTTGAAAATGCATAAAGGTGACAGGATATAAGATGTTTGGGGACAATATACAGAAATAAAACTATATATATGTAGAGGGAACATGTCAGCAGAGAGTTTCCAAGTAAACCAGTGCGGTGTGCAGCAAGTCATCTGCTTTATATAATATTAGATTTAAATAATGTGCAGATACTATGTGTAAATGAATAAATAGGAGGCAAGATGTATAAATGTATAATTGAAGGGATGCTATATTCTCATTAATAATTTGGAGGTGATCATATGTATAATAATAATTAGGACATGGTATAAAAACATAATAGTACATTTTGTATAAAAAGAATAAGTAGATTGTTATATAACACATATTTTAGTAGGGGCAATATGTAAAAATAATTAGAATGGACATTAAAAAGACGAAATAATTCATTAAAATAATTTACAGGGGAACCTTACATTATGCAATTAATGGGGGGCACACATGATTTTTAGTGGTACAGTATTTATTCACAGACTGTAGTATAGTAATGTATTTGGGGGTAACAATGTAATTTTTGATATGCTGGGGAGCACAGAGGGGTTTCTTATGTAGAGTCTTTAGAAGTACAGTGTGGGACATTATTTTATCTAGGTGACATTATACTGTTAGTAACTTTGGTATTTTTAGGGGCGCAGTGAGGGGAATCTGCTTCCCAGAGCTAAACACATCTGCAAGAAAATTCTGCGAAGATTCTGGATGTGAAGGAGAAGACATGTCACCTGTGAGGTACAAGATTCTACTTCTTCCTGTTTCAGATCAGTATTGTATTCCCTGACTAACCTCCTAGTGTGAGACAGCTCTCAGCTTATGTACTGTTATATCTATAGAGTCAGAGAGACAGGGGTGACTTGTCTATGTGGTGCGGGGATGCCAGAGTAGGGTTATTGTCATCAGTTCTTGTAAAGGTTTTCAGCACCAGCAGAAAGCCTGGGACACCAGGGGTAACTCTTATACTATTCTTAGCATTAATGCCCTGAGGTAACGTCACTATTGCAGCCCTGTTTACACAACATAAGCCGAGCACTAGCAGAGAGGTAGGGAGAAAGGGCTTATCTTTTGTTTCACTGCCCCAGTTAGTGCTTAGAAATGTCCTTATCCCAGAATATTTCTATGTAGTAGTAGGTGGGCCCCCAAAATCAATTTCACTGGTGGGCCCCAGGTACCCCAATCCGACCCTGAGTGCCTCCCATGAAATGTTATGATATATCTGTACATAAATACTGCTCTAGAAACAATCTTAGTACATACAGTACCAGTATCAAACTCACTACAAATATGTGCAACCAGGTTAAAGTTTAGAAGAGAAATACAGCACCTGAACTGAGTCCCATACAGAAATACAGCACCAGGACCAGGCTCTGCACAGAAATGCAGCACCAAAAGCTTTTATCAGAATGCATAGCACGTATATGTACTAATATGACATCGTGGACACACTTAAGACTGTATATTACACTAGCTATCCAGATTTATGGATAGGTGATAATTACCCATCTCGATGTGAGTAGTGATTAACTGTGAGAGCTTAGGGTGTAATCATATTTCGATGTCTCACATAGTTTATAGTGTCAGGAAATATTGGTTAATGAGCCAGATTACACTTCTCATTAACAAGAGAAATATGAGCGATGTATGAATGAAAATATTTTCATTTGCTCTTAATTATGTTTCATTGCTACATTTTTCTCTCCCACACACTCAGCTAATTAATTAATAATCCATAATTGCTCCAGTAATTGCTGCCTGTTAATATCCAGCAGTAAGAGGCACACTTCACTGAAACTGTGAAAAGCTTTGCTATCATATAATATTCCCATTATGTTTAATCTCACCTCACATTAGAGATTGGAAGCTTTGTACAAGCAATCAGTGGCTTACCAGATGTTAAACTTATGATACACCAAGAGATTGCTAAACTCTTAATTTGTCATAATATATTAAGTGTTAGGTCTTTCAATGCTCTTGAAAGGAAAGTTAAAAAAATAATATTAAATGTATTTATGATTAGACCTTTCTTCTTAAAATATCAAAAGACTTTATGTGAAGTCTACCATCAAAATCAAGCATGATTGGTCACTAGAGATGAGCGAGCACTAAAATGCTCGAGTGCTCGTTATTCGAGACAAACTTTTCCTGATGCTCGAGTGCTCGTCTCGAATAACGAACCCCATTGAAGTCAATGGGAGACTCGAGCATTTTTCAAAGGGACCATGGTTCGGGAATAAAATGTGTTACTTAATTGAAAAAGAATGTCTTCTCATAAGTTAGCAGATGTATGCAAACATCTGCAATCTATTCTTCACTGTTCCGCGCGTATATTATCTCCCGACAAGTTAGCAGATGTGAAGAACAGTGAAGAATAGAATAAAAACCGTGAACACAGGATCATTTAAGTGAAAAACGCTGTGAAAAACACAGTGAAGAATAGATTGCAGATGTTCGTCACATCTGCTTACTTGTCGGGATCCGTGCTGCCGCTCCCCGGTGTCTCCATGCTGCCCCTCCCCGAGTGTCTCCGTGCTGCCCCGATGTATCTGCGCTGCCCCAGCCCCGATGTATCCGCGCTGCCCCAGCCCCGATGTATCCGCGCTGCCCCAGCCCCGATGTATCCGCGCTGCCCGTTCCCCCGATGTCTCCATGCTGCTGCCCGTTCCCCCGATGTCTCCATGCTGCTGCACGTTCCCCCGATGTCTCCATGCTGCTGCCCGTTCCCCCAATGTCAACATGCTGCTGCCCGTTCCCCCAATGTCTCCATGCTGCTGCCCGTTCCCCCGATGTCTCCATGCTGCTGCCCGGTCCCCCGATGTCTCCATGCTGCTGCCCGTTCCCCGATGTCTCCATGCTGCTGCCCGTTCCCCCGATGTCTCCATGCTGCTGCCCGTTCCCCCGATGTCTCCATGCTGCTGCCCGTTCCACCGATGTCTCCATGCTGCTGCCCGTTCCCCCGATGTCTCCATGCTACTGCCCGTTCCCCGATGTCTCCATGCTGCTGCCCGTTCCACCGATGTCTCCATGCTGCTGCTCCCCGTGTTCTTCAATGTGTTCTTCACACATATATATTGTTCTTCACATACTATTTTGTTCCGCGCGTATCTTCCGACAGGTAAGCAGATGTGCCGAACATCTGTAATCTATTCTTCACTGTGTTTTTCACTGCGTTTTTCACTTAAATGATCCTGTGTTCACTGTGTTCACTGTTTTTATTCTATTCCTCACTGTTCTTCACTGTGTGTTTTTAATTAAATGCTCGATCTCGAGCAGGGGAAATACTCGTCCGAGCAACGAGCCGTTTCGAGTACCTTAATACTCGAACGAGCATCAAGCTCGGACGAGTATACTCGCTCATCTCTATTGGTCACTTACCATATAGATCTAGGCACCGTGATTATGGTAATTTTTCTTTTTCCTTCTAAAATCAACTTTTACATTATGCTAATGAGCTCTGGGGGTCCCTCTTCCTTCTGCCTGATGTAATCTCATGACAGCAGATAAAGTTTCCGCACATTGTGGGAGGGGGGTAGTGCACTTGCACACAGTAACAGCCTTCTGGCTCATTAGCATAATTGTAAAAGTAGAAGGAAGGATGCCATGGGCAACAAATATAGGAATATTACCACACTATGAGCAAGTATTCCTGGTTTATCATGCTTGAATTTGATGGTAGATTTTCTTTAAAGGGGTTGCCCACTTTGCCTCACTGCTTTTTTGATATGTAAAGTGACACCTCCTGTCTTTTACCTCAACAGACAGAGATTCCTTCCCATAAAATGGCAGCAGACGGAGGGTCATGTGATCTCTAACTGGCGATTTCTTATGGACAGTTGGACATACCAAAATGGTGCCCTAGTAGGCGGCTGCCTGTACCACTGCTCTAGTCCCCCCCCCCTTTTTTTTTTCCTCTCTCCCCCCCATGTACCTTCTTGGCTGTTCTCACCAGGACCTCGGTTACCTGGGATCGGATCCAGAGGATCCACGGAGACAGCACATTGGGGAGCTAGAGGCATGTGCCTGGACCCACCAAAGCCTGCACCAGAGACCTGCGTCATCGCCAAGGCCTGCACTATGGCAAGGCCGCAAAGAGGCCTGCACCACCAGCAGACCCCCGCCAGAGCTGGCCTGCACCACTGCCAGCACCAAGGCCCGCACCGCCACCAGACCCTAGGCCTGTACTGCCGCTAGACTCGAGGTCCGCACCGCCGCCCGACTCAAGGCCAGTGGCTCAGTAATATATACTGTGCGAATTTGCCATATACTGCAATACAGTAGTTAGGTGTACAAAAAATGACACAGCTCCGTACACCAAAATATGAGAAACTTATTAGCATCAGAAAATGGCAATTTTTTTTCTTTTTTGTACACATTTGTTTAATTTTTGAAACTTTATCAAAACACAAGAAACCTGTATAAATTTGGTATCACTGCGATTCTACCAAACCAAAGAAAAAAGCAGAGGTGTTATTTGAAGCGTACAGTGAAAGTCGTAAAAACTGAGCCCACAAGAACCTAATGCACATGCTTTTTTTCTCAATTTTTTCACATTTGGAATTTTTTTCCATCTTCCCAGTGCACGGCATGGAATAATAAATAATGCCAGGGAGAAGTAAAATTTGTTTTGCACAAAATAAACCCTTACACAGCTCTGTACATGGAAACATTAAAAAGTAATGGATTTTTGAGGGGTATAGAGCAAGAAATGAGAGAAAAAACCCTGTGTCCTCAAGGGGTTAAAGACACAGTATGCATTACAATTTTTTCCACTGTTGCTTAGCGAAAACCTTCATGTAAATATTTATATAATAGAACTTTTAAAAATGTTTTTATTATATTTTATTTGCAGCTTTCTAGTGTGCACCTGGATGTTCACCTTGTTTTTCTTTATGATGACAGGTCGGTATAGTATAGTGCAGGAGGCTTAATGCAAGCAGCAGAAAGTGCTAATTGTTATGTATAAAAATGCATATACTATTACAGTTACTGTCAGCTTCATATACTTTGCTAATAGGACACAGGTCATATCAAGCACCATTTTAAGAAGCTGTAGCAACTTAACTTTCTCTTAGATGACAAATTTCACTCTTTTCTGTCTACTTAAAAGACAGGACTTATAGGACTCCCATCAACATCAGCAGGTACCTTCTAAGGTGTGTTTAATGCCTACTTTATTTTTTCTCACCAGATAACTTTGCAGCATGTGCACAGTTTTCAGTTTCAATAAGTATTCATTGAGTTTTTAACATTTTATCCAATCAGAAACACATTACTCCTGGCTATTCTACCTTTCTACCAAATGACATTAACCCAAGGCATTAAGCACTGATCAACCACCTTGTACTGTACCAAGGAGGAGTAAATCAAATCCACAGGAAAAAGAAGTAATGTAATATGTAGGGAAATACTTTAAGCTTTTAGCGGATTTAGACTATAGTTTAGGAGGATCAATGAAAAACAATTGCCAGGCTGATGCAAAATGGCTGTGAAAAATAGAGGTTTGTGTGCAGATAACATTTACTAGTATTGTAACAGAAAAAGTATATATAATAAATATAAGGATATTCCTTTCAAGGGAAGCTAGGGAAGCCTTTAGGGCAGGGCTGGGTGTGACCACTATATGTGCCCATTTGGTGTAGAATGTGGGTCTATGTAACTATTATTAATGCATTGTAATGAAAACACAGTGGAAATTATATGTAATAATAAAGAAACAATCCAAAGCCGTTATATAGTTATTTTATTGTTAACAAGCTAGAAAACAAGTGGTTCCATGGATCTTGTTACCTTGTATGCTTACATTTTAGTAAAAAGACGTTTGGCCTAAAGAGATTCTAAACTTAACCTCTTCAATGTGTCACATGGTGGATTATACAACCCTAATTATATTTTTACACAAGCACTGGAGCATAAAGCTTTCCAGAATAACGAGAAAAAACAATAGATTTTAAGTTGCTGTTTGTGAAAAGCCCAGCACTCCTTGCTCTGAACACTGCAAATATTCATCCAAATCCCAAGCTGGCTGTGTTCTCCCTACGTTAGAAGGCTTTAATTTCCGAATCCCTATTTAAAGACTCTTTAGATTGGCCACAAAATATAATGTGAATTCTACAATGAATTCAATATCTGTCTTTAACATAACTGTTTTTCTGCTTAACAAACGTTGAGTGTGGAGCAGGAGAGAATTAAGGAACATACCAAAATAATATAGATTTATCAAAACCATCTCAGTGAACGCTCAACCCCAGAAACATTGGTGGTTTTCCAAAAACTGGAATGTTATTATTTTCATTCTTCTTTCATTCATTCATTCAATTAAATGAATAGACTTGTGTTTACAAAATAGGTTTATGGGTTTTATTTGGCAAGATATCCATGAGGAGGGCTATTTCATACCCTTCATTGCCCATATGTAATTGCCATACACCACTGCCGAATTCCTAAAAGTATAAGAATCCACAACAAACCTGCTGTTCTACTGGTAAGCAACTTTGATTTAACCAGCTGATCTTTATTCAGATATATTTTCTGAGGTCTTTTTAAAATAATCTGTAACCATGATAAGCATGACTAACCAGGGACACTTACTCATACATCCAGGCACCGTATCTTCAAAAATCAATTTTTCAAATTGTGCTAATGAGCCTGTTGAGCTCCTGGGGTGTTTCCAGAGCCCCTCTGTGCTGCAGATTCACGGGCTGTTTCACTGTCTCAATCCTCCCCTCTGTCCCTCAGCACATCCGTCCTCCCTCTACCTCCTGTCATCTCACACAGTGGGTGCAGGTGCATTTAGGTGTAAACACATATGCGCTGGGGGAAGGGTTACTCCACATGAGCTTGAAATGGAATTTAGGAGTATCATGTGAAAGTGACCTTAAGGTCCAGTGTTAGGTAGGACCTATTCTTACAATCAAGCCTCTCCCCAGAACCCCTTGCTATTGTTTTTATTGTTTCCCCTTCACATTGTGCACCATCACACTGTTGTGCCTGTTAAGTTGTGCCCCCCCATATTGCTCATGGGTGATATCACTGATACACCAGTGGCCCCAGATGCTCAGATCTGAGTCCCAGTATCTGACCATTGTAATCCATTTCAGAGAGTAGGTGCTGGAGTGGAGGAGGGGTTTATGTTCCACTAATTTTCCCTAACACTGTCCATTCAGCAGAAGACAGTTTCAGACAAACTAAGGCTACATTCACACGACCGTATGATTTCTCCAGTCCTACGTGACGTATATATACGTGACGTTTTTCATCCGTATGCAGCACGTATTTAACTCGTATTTTATACATGCCCTTAGACTTTTAGGGCATACAGAACTGAAATACGGGAGAAAATAGGACATGCTCTATATTTTTATACGGCCAGTATACGGTACGTATACTCCAGTGTCAAAAACGGCAATATAAATGGTTGGATGTATTGTCCATTGAAATGAATGTGGCCGTATGTAACCCGTAAAAAAACGGTACGTATACGGCCGTTTTTATACGTCCGTGTGAATGTAGCCTAATGCGGATGTGCACAGTGTGATCTCCCTATGTCTAGGTGACTTTTGCTATAGAACATGCAGGTTGCCTAGATGGCTACCATGGCTATATCTATAGAACATGAACATTGTCTAGGTGGCTACTGCTATAGAACATGCAGGTTGACTAGATGGCCTCAACTATAGAACATGCAGGTTGCCTAGATGACTACAGCTATATAACATGCATGTTGGCCAGGTGGCTACTGCTATAGAATATGCAGGTTGCCTGATGTCTACTGTTATATAACATTGAGGTTAACTAGGTGGCTAATGCTATTTTGTATGCTCATTGCCCAGGTGTCTAATTCTGTAAAAATGCTCATTGCCTAAGAGGCTAATGCATTATAACATGTAGGTTGCTTGAGTCACTACAAAGCATACAGGCTGCTTAAAGGGGTATTCTCGTCTGGGCATTCACATTCAGTTTGATAATCTGCCATTAATAAACATTTCTTCAATTAGATGTTATTAAAAAAAATGTTCCTGTGTGAAGATAATTTTCCATAAATGTTGTCATATGGTCCCTTAGAAACGAGATGGCTTCCTCGGATACGGCCACGTCTGCTGGAGGAATTGCACAAATAAACAAAGTTTTTGTATATGAAATATCTGAGAATTACTACATGTCCCACAGCCGTCCTGTAGTAATGATCGCTGAATACAGGTGGTCAGGCAGGGCTCAATAGTATATGTCTGGCTGCTGCTACCCAAATGTGACGTGGTCGTAACCGAGGAAGCTATCTCGTTTCTAAGGGACAATATGGCTATGTTTATGTGAAATTATCTTCACACAGAAAATTTTTTTTTAATAACATCCAATTGAAGAAATGTTTATATATGGAAGATTAATGAAACTGAATGTGAATGCAGAGACGAGAATACCCCTTTAAGTGGCTACTACTATAGAGCATATAGGGTGCCTAAGTGGTTCCTGCTATAGAACATGTTTGTTTTTCTGGTAGCTACTGCTATTTAACATGCTCATTGTCCATATGAAATGCAGCTACTGCTATATAACATGCAGGTTGCCTAGGTGGCAAATGTTATATAACAAACTCTTTGCTGTATACTACAGTAAGTTGATACTGCTGTATAATATGTCATCTCACCTTTACCCATCTTACTGTGGGCCCACTGTCACCCCCTCCCCCTTTTTTGTTGTTTGTCCCTTTTCTTCTCCTTTGCAGAATAGTTAAAAAATATTGAATATTAGTTACTAGAGATGGGCAAATTTATAAAAATTTGATTCAAATTGTATCACCGGATATGACGTAATGGTACGTCACATGCCAGGTGCAGGTGAATGGAGAGGGCTCACGGGCATATTGCAGCAAAGGCTTACCGGTAACACCCGCGGCCGGTGGCCCATGAGAGCCACCATCTTACCGCTGACACTCGCGGTCGGTGCCCCATGAGTGCCCCCATGTTGCCGAGGATCGTTGCTCCCCAAGAGGTCATCGGGGAATGGCGATCCGTCGCCATGATCCGAGGCTTTCTCGGTTTCACCCCTTGAAAAAAAATATTATATATATATATATATATATATTATATAACAGTGATGGCGAACCTTTTAGAGCCTGAGTGCCCAAACTTCAACCAAAAGACACTTATTTATTGCAAAGTGCCAGCACAGCAATTTAAGCAGTAATTTATTTCTCCTTGTTCTTTGACAACTTTCAATCGTTCAGCCTCCCAAGGACACCAACGCAGTTGAAAGGAGGAGGGCAAATTCGCCTATCAATGTAGGAAGATTCTGTAGGCAGATTCTTTTTAGTCCTGTCTGGTGAACTTCATGCTGGGGCGATAACCTGAGTGCCCATAGAGAGGGCTCCGAGTGCCGCCTCTGGCACCTGTGCCATAGGTTCGCCACCACTGTTATATAATATAGGGTTAATAAATGTGTGCAAATGAAGGCTTTGAATAATCAGCTTGATGCATTTTTTCTATACTTCCTTACCCGCAGCTCATTATGTGGTCTTGGCCAGCGTCTATCTCCTGCTCTTCTTTGGCGCACACTCCCAACTCCTGTCAGCTATGTTCTGGGTGTTGCTGTCTCAGCTACAGAAACCTATTTCCAGTTTCCAGTGTTAGAGAAGCTGTTGTGTACATCTTGATCCTCAAGGGACAGTAGTGATTCTATTTTTGTTATCCATGACCATCTTCCTTCTAAAAATCTACATTTAAAATTATGCTAATGAGTCTACAGTCTACAGGGGCGATTACCAGAGCCCCTCTGTGCTGCAGATTCACAGGCTTTTAGACTGTCTGATGCAATCTTATTGCAGCACAGGAAATACCAGCACAAAGTGTGGGCGGGGGGGGGGGGGACTGTTACTAAACACAGTTCCAGCCTGTGAATCTGCAACATGGGAGGCTCCCTAGTAGCCTTTAATGGCTCATGAGCATCACTTAAAAGTTTATTTTGGATGGTAGGAGACCATGGATAAAAAATATAGAAGTATTACCAGTCACAGTGCCTGGATATATGAGTAAGTGTCCCTGGTTTATCATGCTTGATTTTGATAGTAGATTTTCTTTTAACACAACTTACTGCACAGACTGCCCTTGCACCAGTGGCTTGGCATCAGATAAAACCTCAGTGCTTAGCACATGTTTTCCTTATCCAGAAGACTGGGATCTATAATGTGTAATATGTTTTTCACAGCCAAAAAACCATTATGGTGGTTAAAGTATCTGTACACATGCAATGTAATTAAAATGACATCAATAACTTCAAAAAAGCATAATGCTTTGATTTCCTGTGTTTCTATGAAAAATAAAAAATATCTGGTGTCAATGTTGGGGTCTTCCAAATTCTGAACAATCTGCAACAGATAATCATCAAAAAGAAAAAAATATAAACAGGTTTGATTTGTGCCAAGCAAGATTCTCCTCTCCCAGACATAATGTAGCATATTGCCATGAATTACAAGCCTGAGTGGCAATGACATTGTTAATATTTATTACAGACATATGCCATTACATTAAAGGCAGGTTATTTAGTTGGAAGAAAATAAAGATTTCCTTTCTGTGAGCCAGGCCTAGAAATGATTAATGCCAAACACTGCATAAGTTATGCCGGATCATACCTAAGAGATAAAGCACAAAGGTGCAATGTGAATATGGGGCCATAAAACTGCAAAACTGCACATTGTAACCCTTTGCATCCTGCTTACACTTTTGATCTGACATGTTCCCTCATCTATTTTTCTGCCTTAGCTTACTTCCAAAAATATTTCCAAATATTAATAAATAAGGACAGTGTAGAAGAGCAAATATTTAGAGTGTAGTGGCACAAAATATAAATAGTTATAGAACAATAAGTTTGGCTAAGGGTCTACACCCAATACAATGTTTGCACAGCAAAGGACACTGTGGGGGAGAATCTACACAATTAAATCTCACACTCCCCATCAGTTTCCTGGCTTTTCTGACTGGCACACCATGTTGGCAGCGTAGGGGCAGGCAGGGGAGTGAAAGCCAAAGGATTTACAATAGTCTCTTCCGAAAAAACAGTAAGGACTATAGCAAAAACTCTGCCAGTTCACACTTGTACTTAGGTCTGAACTGATGGAGTTTGCGTCTGTTTACATCTGTAGTAGATATGGGTGCAGGACCGCAAGCAGCTCAATGACTCTTCTACTGGCACCATGCTATATATGATGATCATGGTTTATAAGAACCAGTAGCATCAGTTGTATTACTATAGGTCCGCTATATATGTAATAAAGAGATTGGCCACTTTTCAATAAATGTGTTCCATTAGACAGGTCTCTGCATGTATATGTACCTATACCTTTGCCTCCTCTGAGAGCTGTTATCCACATGCTGCACTTTGGATCTCCACACAACTTCCTGTTTCTCACTCTTTCAGTCGGTCCTAATGGCAGCCTTCAGTGTGTGTTTTTTCTCTCAGTCCGTCAGACATAGAGAGGTGGGAAAGGGGGAGCAGCAGGTCCTGTTGCAGGTCCCTCCTATTTATCAGTGGTCAGAAATGTAAAGAAACATCCTGGGGACTGAACAGAGAGTCTGCACACAGCCATAAAGGAAGCATCAAGAATGATGAATCGATTGGTGAGCATTAAAAGATTATTATTAAGGCAGTAAAAGAGTTTATGTAAAAGAGTAGCCAACCTCTTTAAGCAATTATACAATAAACAGATGAAAACCTGTATTTGGGAAACTATAGTATCCTATAGTATTCTGTGTGTCCTAAAGCAGCAGGATTTTATTCCCCCTAACATGGATTCCTTTTTTATTTTTCTACATAAATCAAGGCATTTGTGGTGGATGTTGTTTTCGTTTCTTCCTATTAGAGATGCCTCAGGTATAATAGATATGAACTTGTTGTATTGCAATGAATTAACTTGGAGCTTACCCTGGTAAGGGAATTTAAGAAATGTGCATGGATTACATTTGCTTCATGGAATATAAAGATCACTACCATTGTTCCATCAGTGTTAGGTGGAACTATCTGGTGACAACAAAGTATCATTAGGAAGTATTGGTAGTAAGGCAGGAAGGGTTAAGGGAGCTTAGGCAATACAGTCCACTAGCAGAAGGTCAAGCAGGCTGCAGACAAAAAACAAAAACAGATAAACTGGAAAATTATAAAAAGAAAACAGAATAACACTTTTATTTACTGCTTTTGTTGGCCTTGGGTTGCATGAATATTATATCCACTACAAGTTCTGAATTCACTTCCTACATATGGTTCTAGAATCAAGCTTCTTAAGGGAATGGAAGATGTGTCCCTTCCTCCTGCTTTCAATCTGTGGTTTCAGGGCCTTAGGATGACCATTAAAGTTCCTGAAATGGTTTTTGTGTATAAAATTTGGTGTGTGGTTTGGGTGGCCATGGGCCCCCTAGATGGCTTTCACCCTGGGCTACCAAAACTACCTATATTATAATCCACTACTGTTTACACTGGTCAATAATCATTATAAATTCTCATATATGAGCTCATACAGCTAATGGACAAGTAACAGCTTATTCACAGGGCCGTATTCGACATGCACAGTACTATATTCTCTGGGTCAGTATTTCACATGAGTACTTGTATCCTCAATAGGGGTGTAACTTGAAAGGGTGCAGATGGAGTGGTCACAACAGACCCCAAGAGGCTTAGGTGGTCCATTAGGACGTCAGTTTCCCATAAGAGAAAATTAGTACTATAAACCATACATTCTAGCCAGGGGCAGGGCCGGCTCCAGGTTTATGAGGCCCCTGGGCGACAGAGCCTCAGCGGGCACTTGTGCTCCATACCTCCCGAATTTTGCGGCAGAGAAATTCCTTCCTACATAGTATAATACCCCCATTAGTGCCTCCAACCTCCCCCTCACATTGTGATACCAGCTCTGTGTCCAGGCTTGTGTAGCATGTGAATTACACTTGCTGTACTGTGTAGGCAGCAGAGCCATGTCCTTCGTATAATACTCACATACATACAGCATATACCTATTACACATACCTTATATACTCGAGTATAAGCCTAGTTTTTCAGCACAAAAAATGTGCTGAAAAACCCAAACTCGGCTTATACTCGAGTCAAAAAAATAAATAACTCAAAACTCGCCTTTCTGGTGGCACCCGTAGATCTTCTGTGCGATCCATCCGGTATTGTTGTGCTGCACGACGGGGAAGGGGGGGCAGGGGCTGGCAGGCTATATACACTGGGGCAGGGGCTGGCAGGCTATATACACTGGGGCAGGGGCTGGCTGGCTATATACACTGTGGCAGGGGCTGGCTGGCTACATACTGGAGAGGCTGTGACCAATGCATTTCCCACCCTCGGCTTATACTCGAGTCAATAGGTTTTCCCAGTTTTTTTGTGGTAAAATTAGGGGCCTCGGCTTATACTCGAGTATATACGGTACATATAATATAGACACACGTACATAGTACAAGTAACAAACAGGTACAGGTTACAGGCTTCTATTACATATAATTAACATCACTCACACACTTATCCCCTTCACACAAACATATGATGTATATATATAGCAGACCTAACTCAGATAACAGGCTGTAAACACACACATACAGTTATAATGTACAGTCCCACATGTATATTTGCTTACATCACACACATTTACACATACACATGTAAACATACAAGTGCAGTCACATACTTACCTCTCCAGTTGATAAGCTGTAGGTGGACCTGTGTCTTCCCAGGAGAACATAGGAGCAGATTCACAGCTACTCCTGCAAAGGGGCACAGCTCCAGCACCTGGGTCACTGCCCTGCTGCTTCCTCATCTCCAGACAGAAGGCCCCTGATGTCCCATTGCAGGCACAGGACCTATAACACGTGTTCCAGACTTGTGGAGGCCTTATACTGCCAGGGAGAGCAGAGTACAGGTCACTTTCTGGCAGCTGCACAGATGCTGGGCTGGTGGGCGGGGCTCCATCGTGAAAGGAGGAAACGGCTAATGGGAGGTAAAACCAGGAAATGGAATATTCCAACGCTGAAGCACAGGCACTGCTCCCTGCAGAATGATTTTATTTAACTCCCCCACCTCGAGTCGGCCCTCCCAGCAGCTGTGGGCCTCTGGCACTTGACCGTGTATGTCGAGTGCTGGAGCCGACCCTGGTCAGGGGTCTGGCACAGACTTTGCACTGAGGTACATCAGCTTTAAGTTACGCCGCAAATCCTCAACGAACTACAGCTCCATATTGAAATGATGTCTTCAATTCAGTGATGTATTGCCATGGGGATATAGTGTAAAACATATACAGTCATGCACAAACACTACATTTATATGTACACAGTATAAACATATACACAATATTCACATGGTTAGATCAATGTATCAGCTATTGAATACAGAGTCCACAAGTGATGGTGTAGGCACAACAATCAATGCTGTATTATTGTGTTTCCACACAAGAATGATCCACTATGGGTTTTCTATGTGAAAATTCTGTAGTATGTACAAGTGGCAGTGTGGATGAGATGCGAACAGATGTCATATTCACAGTAAGAGTTTACTCGCATAACTTGACGTGTGAGTTAAATTTAGGCTGAATATACATAATCAGGATCACCTGTATATTTTCATGCTTAAAATCCACAGTGTAATACCGTAGCAATGCAGTGGATGGGTTAAGCTTTGCTGCCCTGCCACAGCAAAACCATGGTGAAAACCACAAATAATGCTTGATGATTTTGACTGGTTTCTGATGCTTGCAGAATTACTGCCATTCCCCAGTGTGGGCCTATAGCCTCACAATTTCCAGTATAGCCTTTTTGTTAAGTCAGTGAAAACTGAAAAGTTAAATAGAGTTTGTCAGATGATGAGGAAATTAACAACAGTGCAGCTGCACTGTACATAGGGGCAGTATTATAGTAGTTATATTCATGTACACAGGGACAGTATTATATATACATATATGTATATTATACATAGGGGCAGTATTATAGTAGTTATATTCTTGTACATAGGGGCAGTATTATAGTAGTTATATTCATGTACATAGGGGGCATTATTATAGTAGTTATATTCTTGTACATAGGGGCGGTATTATAATAGTTATATTCTTGTACATAGGGGCAGTATTATAGTAGTTATATTCATGTACACAGGGACAGTATTATAGTAGTTATATTCTTGTACATAGGGGCAATATTATAGTAGTTATATTTATGTACATAGGGGGCAGTATTATAGTAGTTATATTCTTGTACATAGGGGGCAGTATTATAGTAGTTATATTCTTGTACATAGGGGCAGTATTATAGTAGTTATATTCATGTACCTAGGGGGCATTATTATAGTAGTTATATTCTTGTACATGGGGCGGTATTATAGTAGTTATATTCCTGTACATAGGGGGCAGTATTATAGCAGTTATATTCTTGTACATAGGGGGCAGTATTATAGTAGTTTTAATCTGGCACATAGTGGACTGTGTTATAGTAGTTATATTCTTCTACACAGTGGACTGTATTAAAATAGTTATATTCTTGTAAATACGGGGCAGTATTATAGTAGTTACATTCTTGTATATCGGATAAGGTATTGCAGTAGAGTGTATTTGTGCATATGTATATAGTATTTAGTTGTGTTCTTTTAAAAAAGTACAAGGAAGGCAGTATGAGTCTCTTTCTCTGCGTTGTACAGGTTCGTTTAGACCATCTATCAACAGTTTGTGTGGAGTTTAGTAACTCCACCCACAACGCCACACCTACTTGTTTTGACTCTGCCCACAGAATGGGGCCACTTTAAATTCCAAGTCCGCCCCTGTTTACCAAGAAGAGTACAAACTCCACTATAATAATTATTCCTTTATTTATATAGTGCACACAGATTACGCAGTGCTGCACAGAGCTTGCTAAATCAGTCCCTGTCCCCAATGGGGCTCACAATCTAATGTTTTGGAGTGTGGGAGCCTATTTACTAAGGGCCACGGATCGCACTTTCGTCAGACTGTTCACGGTTTTTGGGATTTGCACTGCTTTGACAGGTACTAAACAGTTGTCTGCACTGGGATTGTGTCGCACACGATAGAATTGTGGCGCCATTGCTCTGTTTTTCATGCGACAGAAATCGGGGGGGGGGGGCAGGGCGTCGGACGATCTGACTCATTCGGACTGAGCGCTAGGTTTAACTTTCAAATTGTGTCGCAAGACAATGCACCTACATACACCAGGAAGAAGAAGGTGCACTCCGGTGACCTGATCGGAGAAGAGACATCTGCAGGATATTAAGCGCACAATCAGTGAATCGCACCAGTGTGCATGATTGTCGGACACTCCATAGTTCGTGAACTCCTGCAGCCTGTATAATGCCTGTATAATGTGCAGAGGGCGTCAGATTCAGGATTGCTGGCGCACTTTCTGCATGGATCTGGCACTCTATGCACTACCCTGACAGAGTGCTCCACTTTTTTTTGGTGGGCGTGCAACACATTTCCTTCGGACTTTGCATGATAAATATGGAGTAACGGAACGCCCCCTTTAGTGCAGAAATTTGTGTCACATGAAGCATAGTGCAGCTGTGCCACAAAATGGTTGCATTCTTAAATACCTGTGCAAGCAGTTTGTACCTAAAAGAACATACAAAGTCTGTCATAAAACTCACACTCAGCCTTTAGAAAATGTGCCCCCGTATATTGATTATATACTTAAATACAGTTGTTGTGTGTTACTGCATAAGTGAAAGTGAGGGTAAAGTACCCTAGGGGGCCTGAAATTATAGTAAAATAAATAAAACAGAGTTCAAAAAAAGATTTTAAAAAATGCATAAAAATATAAAAATTCAAATCACCCACTTTTCCTAGAGCATACATTAAAAAAAACAAAATAAGTAAAATAATAAACATGTTAAGTATCACTGTGTCACAAAATTTTGGCTTTACCAAATTAAAAAAAAAAAACTATTATTCCCAACTGAGAACCCAGTAATGGAAAATAGCACCCACATTTTCGAATCACCACTTTTTCAACATTTTACAAAACATAAAAAATGTAAATAAGAAGTGATCAAAAGGTTGTGCAGTCCCCTAAAATTGTATTAATGAAAACATCAGCCTGTCCAGCAAAGAATTACACAGCTCCCTACACTGAAGTATGAAAAAGTTATTGGTGTCAGAATATGGAAAAACTTTTGTATAAAAGATTTAAATATTTTTGGTATTAAAACATAATGATACCTATATAAATGTGCTATCTCCTTAATTGTACCAAGCCAATAAATGAAGGGGAGTTGTTATTTGGACCACACAATTAAAGATGTAAAAACAAAATAGGTAGGAATATGGCACAACTGTGTTTTTGACAATTCTACCACATTTGAAATTTATTTCCTGCTTTTTTGTACACTGAACAAAATATAAAATATTTTATAATATAAAACTAAAAGCTATAACTCGCATTGTCTTCAAAAGACCACCTCTATGATAGGACCAGGTTTTCTGTAACAGATTATACATATTTATTTAGAAAAACACCTTTACTGAGAACATTTACTTTCCATAAGATCACTGTGCAATAAAAACTTGGTTGTTTTCTTTTAAAACAGGTCTCACTATAGATCCGAATAGATGTGAACTGTGTCTCAATGCTCACTGTACTTAATGAGTCAGTCTGGAAATACAATACAGTATTGACTATGAATGTTTTTATGAGGATGCATTAGATGGAGAAATGTTCAGAAAAAGGATAAAGTTTTAGATGTTTCATTACCCATCACCAGTGTATTAGTTACGTTAACGCCTTCCCAGACATCAATAAGAGAATCAGTATGTCAGTAAGTAAGGAGCACATTGAGGCAATAATATAAGGGATAATGCAGCATGAAATAAATATGAGTCTGATTTTTTTCATTACACAGTTTTTGCTGTTTCTGTCACGCTGTTTCTTATGAAATTTTGTTTGAAGTTAAATTGAATACTGGATATAAGAGATATCTATATTTTTATTAGAAAAATAATAAAATAGTCCTTTTTATCACAAAAGATAAAATCCCACTTTAATTGACCTTGATTGAACTATTACGGTTTAACAAGGCATGATCACTAGTTAGAGATCCCTTATGGCCATTTTTATATTTTACATTGGAACAAGTAGAGATGAAGTTGTCATTTAAACTCAATGAATATCAGAAAACAATCTATTGTTCAAATCATGTTTTATGTTAACAGCTAGTGATGAGCTTACACAAACCACAAAGTTCAGGGTCCTACCAAAACTTTGCGGTTTCGGTTTAAATCCCCCTGCCGTTAACCACTGCGATCGGTGCTGGAAAAGTCTCTAGCAGGATTGAAATGGTTAAACCTTGTGCACCACCATTAGGATGCTGTTTTTGATCGCTGACGTCACTGATGGGGGGGGGGGGTTGGTACCGGAACATGTTTTTAAAATTCAAGTTCCACGGAACTCAAATTTTAACATGTCCTTTCTTAACTATTCAAAGTATTTTAAGGCAATTCATTAATTAATGTTAGCTGTTCCATGCCCTAAAATCATAGTTAGCATAACATGGCAACAGGAAACTACATCATAAAAAAATGTTATTTATAACTGTTATGATTTAAGGGTCTATACCTCAACACCCACAGACCCGGAGTCTGAACAAACTCCATTATTTGGGATCTGTCTGTGGGTCTATGTTCAGGAAAATGTGTGAAGCTGCTTAATTGCCTGCTGAAGCAGCCAAACATGCAACTTCCAGCCCCTTAGCAACCACAGGCATGTCCTTGGTAGGCATGACTTTGATTGGCAGGGCTGGACATGTGATTCTGCAGTATTAGTGCAGGGTCACATGACCAGATGCCATTACACAAAGAAGCGAGCTAGGGAGAGCTTGCTTGTTTGTTTGTTTGTTGTTTTTTTTAAAAAGTTTTAGTTCATCCAGAATGGCTGTGCTAAAATTGATGCTGCTGGTCAATGCTCACTGAAAAAGGAGGCAGGAGAAGAGGAAGCAAACTGAGAAGGTAGGATGTTGAAGGAGGAGGGAAATGTTGGTAATTCTGTAATTCTTGGTGGTGGAAGTATATGTGCAGGAAGTATGTTCCTGCCTTGAGCACAGCCACTGATGCAGTGATTTAACATGCTTACATGCTCATGTCCACATGTCGGTTGTGATGTGCAACATACAGCTAATGGCATTACACACCTTACTTTCTCCACAACTTGTTGGTGCTGAGCGGGGATGGATTAAAGCTGTCCAGAATCGTAGCTTTATCAAAGGCCAACAATTTTGCAACTGTCCCAGTCAGGAACAGGGCTTATCCTCATTATCACCACCACAAGATCTCTCCGCACCAAGGCCAAAACGGTATAGTAGTGGCCTAAAGTCTAGCTGCTTGCTTTACTTCCCATCAACTCTGGCGAGCTTCTTATTCTATGCTGAAGCAAACCATTCCCACAGGGTGATGTGCAATATTGTCTTTTCTCCACACACAGCATTTGGCTTTTGGGTCAAAAAGTTAAAGAGAACCCGTCATGCAAAATAACCCCCCTAAACTAAATAGATTTTCATAAACTGCCATTAGAGAGCATTGCCTCTATCCCTTCATTGTCCCTCTACATGCTTGTAAACCTAAGCAATGAGGTCCTAAAGCTGTATGCAAATGACCTGTGAAATGTCCAATGAAGCATTAGCATATTCAAGCTGTCCACTCTATTCATGAGTGGGAGGCACAGCCACGCCCCCAGTGCATGACTGACAGCCTGTATAATGATGTGAGGCTGTATAATGATATCCTTCCTGGTGCTGGCGCCCCCTGCAGCCTGTGTGTGCATGTGTGTGTGTTTAGGAGAGATACAGCAGCTCCAGGCAGCAGCCATGTTACAGCAGAACATGTCAGATTCATGTGTAGCTGATGTCTGTGTCTCTCACCTGTATATTAGGAGGATGCAGCATGTCAGCAGATGCAGCACACACACTAGCCATGCTTTACTATACATTACACACAGACATGAGCAGGGGGAGGAGAGGGGAGGGGTAACAGGGGTGACATCACTGCCTCTGATCATGTGACCAGCCTCATTTACATGATAAAAAATAGATGATTTTACAATGAATAATGTATGAAATAACTAGATAAAGGCTGGGATGGGATCCTTGTGAGCTGCTCCAACAGGTATTAGTGACAGGACTAGTGACACAGAGCTGATGACAGGTGTCCTTTAAGCTGGACTCATCTGACAAGAGCACTGTCTTGCATATGTTTCATATGGATCTTTTTAGCTCCTCCACAGTGATCCTGGGCCCCTTGGCTCCTTTTTTAATTAGTGCTCTCTTTCTTGTGTCTGTAACTGCAGATGGTGAGTTGGAAAAATTGTGCCTACTCCTTCCATTTTAAAATGATGAATTTAAGGTGTGGGTTTTTTAAACTTGCAATATACTTTCTCAAAACTTTATCCCCGTGGGTGTTACTTGACTTTCATATTACTGTTTGTTCACTAATGTTCTTTAACAAACCTCCGAGGCCTTCATAAAACAGTTGTAGTTATACTGACAATAAATTACATATAGATGTACTACAGGGTGTACAAAAAGGATTGAAAAACTAAAAATATACAGTACATGTAAAATATTTTTCAAAAATCATTCCAACTCAACACCTTACTCCTACCCCTGGTTGGAGTCAACTTAATAATCTTGAATGGGAGCCCCCTTCTCCAACAGCTCAAGGTCAGAGGGTGACCAGAAGAGATAAGGTTCAACTAGGTACACAGTCGCTGCAGGGTCAGACCTTCCAGCTCCAGCAGAGATCTACACTTGATCAGAGCAGCAGTTTCAGTGCTACAATTGGCTGCAGCTCTCATTGTGTGGCTATGAAAGACTGTGTGGACCAGTGAGTCAATGATACATACATTCCTGCTTACTCTCTGTGAGGGCAGGGAACGGCTGCGGTGGAGCTCACCTAGAAACTTCTATGCTGTCGCCATAGCACAGTGTAATATGAAATCTTCTCACTCCTTCTAGATGCCCTCATCACCTTGGCACCTCGGTTGATTCCCCGCTTTGCTCGGTTCTTAAAATAGACTTGAGTCTGCTGAATTTCTGAAAGCCTCTACACCCCTTACAGTATATACTGAGATAATGCTCTGCCACTACATAGTATCTGAGATAATGCATTATTTACTACCTGGAAACTGCAATTGTCTATTGATATTACCCTGTTCCTTAATTTCCATTCATTGTAGCTACCATAATATGCACTAAAATAATTCCTACACTATAGGCACTGAATGAAAGAAACATAAACAACTGTATACATGTTTAATAGGCGCACCAGGACGTTATAGTACGTCCCCGGGGCTAGATGCTTAGCGCACGGGGACGTTCTATAACGTCCTGCTTCTGGCACCGGCTCACGAACGGAGCCGGTACCAGAAGCAGCGGCTGTCAGCTGTCTAGTACAGCTGACAGCCTGCGCTAACACCCGCGATCGGAGCCGGCTCCGATCGCGGGTGTTAACCCCTTACACGCCGCGGTCAAACATGACCGCGGCGTGTAAGGGTGTTTGCGCTGTGGATCGGATCCCCCGTGCCGCTTACCGGGGGATCCGATCCACTTCTGGGCAGCTCCGAGGACTGGCATGTGCCCCGGAGCTGCCCGGTCTCCATGGCAGCCAGACCCCTTCCGGGTCTGGCTGTAAACTGTCTGAGCATGCGCAAGCTTGCTCAGACAGTTTACACTGCTCTACAATAAAATAGTATTGTAGAGCAGTGTATTGAACTTAAACCAGTGATCAGAGCATCACTGGTTTAAGTTCAAGTATGTATAAGTAAAAATATGCAAAAACACTTAACACTACACATTATAATAAATAAAAAATAAATACATAAAAATATAAGCCCCTAAAATGTCACTTTCCCATAAAAACACTTAATAAAGTATAAAAAACACAAAAACACAAAAAACCCCGCATATTTGGTATTGCCGCGTCCGTAACAATCTGTATAATAAAACAGAATCGTTACTGGACCCGCACGGTACACGCCGTAGAAAAAAAACCGCAAAAACGTTCCGAAAAAAGATAATTTTTAATTATACCCTATCAAAAAATGCTCTAAAAAGTAATTTAAAAAATGTTATGCACTCCAAAATAAGCCCACTAAAAAGAACAACTCTTCTCGCAAAAAATAAGCCCCTAACCAGATTTGTCAGCCGAAAAATAAAAAAGTTATGCATATGAAAAGATGGTGATGCTAAAATGAACAAGATTTTCTCCAAATTGGTTTTTATTCAGTACAATTGAATAAAATACACAAAACCCCCACATATTTGGTATCCCTGCGTCCGTAACAATCTGCATAATAAAAAAGAATCGTTATTAGATCTGCAAAGTGAACCCCGTAAAAAACAAAACAAAAAAAAGCTCCAGAAAAAAGATCATTTTCAATTAATACCCTATAAAAATGCTCTAAAAAGGGATTTAAAAAATGTTATGCACTCTAAAATAAGACCACTAAAAAGAACAATCCTTCTCGCAAAAAATAAGCCCTTAAACAGATTTGTGAGGCAAAAAATAAAAAAGTTATGCATATGAAAGACGGTGATGCTAAAATTAACAACATTTTTGCCAAATTACTTTTTATGCAGTAGAAATGGGAAAAAAATAAAAAATCTATATAAATGAGGTCTTTTTGTAATCGTGGTGACCCATAGAATAAAAATAATATACTATTTTTATGGTATGGTAAACGGGCAAAAAAAAAACCCATAAAAATCTTCCTGAAAAGTGATGATTTTCATTTCCTCCACCAACAAAGAGTTAATAAAATCTCACCAATTAGCCTATAGATTCCCCCAAATTACGTACCAGAAAAGTGCATCTCATGTGGCAAAAGAAATAAGCCCCTATAGGTCCACATTAAAAAAAAGAAAAAAATTATAGCCTGTACAATGTGACATAGAAAATCTGCTCTGGATGGCGCCTCCTTCCCTTCTATGCCCGGCCGTGCGCCCATACAGTAGGTTACCACCACATATAGAGTATCGGTGTACTCGGGAGGAATTGGGTATCAAACTTTGTGGAGCCTTTTTTCATTTAATCCATTGTAAATGTTTAATTTTCCACCCAAAATGGGTGTATTGTGAAAAAATATTACAATTTGCAGACTGCACCTCCATTTTGTTTTAACCCCTATAAAACACGTAAAGCGTTAACAAACTTCTTAAAAGTGGTTTTTCATACGTTGAGGTGTGTAGTTTCCACAATGGGGTAATTTATGAGTCTCACTATTATTTAGGCCTCTCAGTGTCAATTAGAAGTTGAGCAGGTCCATCTAAATGCGGGTTTTGGTGATTTTACAAAAAATGTGAAAAATGATACCTAAATTCTGAGCCTCATAACATTCTAGTAAAATATGTGGAATCTTAAAAAACCATGCCAACATAAAGCAGACATTTGGGAAATGTAAGTTATGAATTTATTTGGGAGCTATGACTATCTGCATCAAAAGTAGAGAATTTAGAACGCTGAAAATAAAGAATTTTTCCAAATTTTTTCCAAATTTTGTTTTTTTTCATAACTAAACACAAAAGATATCATCCAAATTTTTAAACTAATTTGAAGTACAATGTGTCACGAGAAAACAATCTAAAAATCCCCTGGATATCTCATAGCGTTCCCACGCTATAACCACTTATAGTGACACAGGTCAGATTTGAAGAATGGGGCCGCGTCCTTAAGGCCAAAATAGGCTGTGTCCCCTAGGGGTTAAGCCTTTGCTGGAGTGTTAAAGCACTTTTCACAGAGATCAATAAACATGTATTTTGACAGGCCTTAAGGCTGCTCAGATCGCAGCATGTGTACTGCAGGGAAACACTCCATGTGCAGATGTTAAATTGTGTGTGAAAGTGAATCCATACCTTTATAGGTATTCATTTTAGGACTATAATTACACATATAGTTGTCACCAGGGTCAGATTTACATAATTGATGCTTGTAGGCACACACTTGCCTGCACTGCATATCATCCTCCACAATAATTTGACAAATTCGCACCTGCGATATATTATTGTTTCTTTTCTGCATGTTATCTTGTTAGTGTATGAAATATTAAATAAATAAATCATCAATTAGTATGAAATATAGATTTAGATAACCAATTAGTTTTGCCATAAGATTCCTTGTCTTAAAAATCTTATGCACATGCAAGTGTTATCATATTGCTCAGCATCCTTGTGTGTCGTCGCGTCCATCTAAGTCAACAAAATATTTGTAACAGACTGAGGGTCTAATGAGGATTCCTTAGGGTGGACCACATTGGCATTTTTTTCACATCAGTGATTTTACACTGAACCCATTTTGGCTTACGGACGCATACAGATTGGTTATCTCTTCCTGGCTTCAGTGATTTGTCACAGATGCCTTACTGAACCATTCTTTTCAATGGCCTTTTTCCTACTGCAGTATATTTTTTAATGATCAGAGGGCGGTTAAGACCTTGTTCTTTTTGCGTTCACTGACATCATTGGATCAATGGGAAAGAAACGGAAGTGTGAAAAAACCCATAGAAAAGAATGGTTCAGTAAGGCATAAGTGAAAAATCACTGAAACCAGGAAGGGAAGACTAATCTGTATGTGTCCATAAGCCAAAATGGTTCAGTGAAAAATTATTGATGTGAAAAAAACAACAATGTGAAACCACACTTAGGCTCACCAGAGGAAATAATCCTAAGGGTCAGTGACAGGCCACCTGCACTGCTATGACCTCATGTGAGAAAACTTAGTGTCTGACTAAATAGCCATTTTGATATCATCCAATTTTACGAAATCCAGTCTCAATAAACTTGCAGTGGATTATTATGCTTCATTTCAACAGTGGCATATGTCATAATGCCACACCAATGGTGATCTACACAATCTACCACTCTAACCGCTTTAGAAGAAAGGAAGAAAGGAGGAGTCCTTTGCTAAAACCAAATTATTATTCAAAGATTTGACAGCCTTGGAATATTTTTTGTGCTTTACCCAAATTTCAGACACTCTTGAGGTAGCTGGGTGTAGTGGAGGACGATGAACCTCCACACTTCTGCAGTAGCCCCTTTCCTGTTTTACCAATTCATTTCCTTTAATTTCCCTTTCTCACTCCTTTATGCTGCACAACACCACATGGCTCCCCTAAAAAGACCCAAGTCACTTACAGTATAATGGATTGTGTTCCTAATATATATTATCCATTCACCACTAGGATCTATACTTGGCAGGAGGTTTTAGAATTTAGTCAGATCGATAAAGAATCCCTAACACACCTTATCCAATTACTAAAAAAATAACTTTTAATTCATAATTTTAAAATGGACTACATAAGCTGTGAAATACACAAAATTTTAAAGCACAGGAAATGTTGTGCAGTGCCTATCATATCCATCCCCAGGAAACACCCGTTGGGAGGATTGTATCTAATGGTAAGTAACAATGGGGAATAATGGAGATACAGTGATATGAAGATAACAGTGGGGTCATAGTGGCAGGATTTCACAATACAGGGCTTTATTGATCACAGTGTGTAATGATAGATCAATGCCTTTATTAGTAGGGGTAACACGGTAGTAATAGTGTGAGCTTGAACCATGTATGTGATACTAGACACACTTGTGTACTGTAGAAATGGGAATGTCCCCTTTGATATTCTTCAGGTATTTCAAATGGGAGCAGTGTCTATCCCCCTAGTAGCTAGGTCAGTGACTAGGTAAATATTCATCTACACACACAAAAGATGTATCGCTCTGTCAACCTGACAGTATAGAAAATATCACTGCTAATGCTAGAGAACTGTCCCTTACTACTTGTGTCTACCACTCAGGTCTTAGCTCTGTAGGTTGATTTATCCAACCAGATGACTATAGGTGCAGTCACTAGGTAGGTATATATTGTCTCACTCCACCAATGCAAACACACTCCCCAATTCAATATCACTGCCTGTAACAGCAACTCCAAGTAAACCTATATTTATACACTGTCCCCTATGAACGTGCATGCTCATGCTAGCTAGTACAGTGGAATAGGCCACTGCTCACAATTGACACCCCCCCCCCAACATGTTTCGCAGTGTAAACAGCTTCATCAGGGGTTTGAGCTTATGCTAACGGCACAACACTGCTTGGCACTGCGCAACATTGATGTTTCTGTGATTTTAAAATTTGTGTATTTCACAGCTTATGTAGTCCTTTTTAAAATTATGAATTAAAAGTTATTTTTTAGTACTTGGATATGGTGTGTTAGGGATTGCTCATCAATCTGAGTAAATAAAATATATTATCGTCACAACATGATTGAACACATTATTCCCCACAAAAAATATCCTTTATATAGTCACCCGAATAAACTGTAGTATATACAGCACCCTTAATTTATTAGGTTCCCTAATTTTGCCTCCCCAGTGATACACAGCCTCCCCACAGTAGTACACAGCAGCCCCCCTCCCCCCCCCCAGTACACACAGCCTCCTCCAGCATACACGGCCTTCCCCATGTATTTACATTCTCCCCCTTGTATACAGCACCCAAAATTTGTTAGGTGCACTAATTTACCCCCCCCCCCAGGAATACACAGCCTCCCTCTAGTAGTACACAGCCTCCCCAGTAGCACACAGCCTATTCCTGTATACACAGTCACCACCCAGTAGCACACAGCCTCCTTCAGTAGTATACAGCTGGCACCAAGTATACACAGCCTCCCCCAGTATACACAGGCTTCCCCCTGTATACACATCCTCCCCCCATTATACAGAGCCTCCATCCTGTATAACAGACTCCCCCTGTACACACAGCCTCCCTACTGTATACACAGCCTACCCCTTGTATACACAGCCACCCCAGTATACACAGCCTGCCCCATGTTACACAACCTCCCCCTGTAAACACAGCCTCACACAGTATACACACTCCCCCAGTATAAAAGACTCCTCCAGTATACACAGCCCCCCTTTATACATATCCTCCCCCTGTATACACATCCTCCATTGTATACACAACCTCCACTGTATACATAGCCTCCTCCAGTATACACAGTGATGACAACCCCAGAAAATAGAAATAATGTACTCGCCTTCCTGCCCCAGCCCTGGTGCTCCCCTGCAGCTCCCCTCTCTTCTCTCCCTAGCAGTTGTGTCTACTGTATAGTGACATCATCACGCACGCCACCCTGTGTCCTGCGGAGCAGTGCACACAGGCGCGCTGTGCCACACCGCTCTGCCTTAAAAGAATCAATGTACCGTAATTGATTTTATTGGTAGTATGGACTTGCCAGCCATTTGCGAGTCCCTACTACTGGTGATCCTAAAAGGGGACTGCAATCCACTGCCTTCACTGGTCCATGTGTTGCTGTAGCCTGCTATAAATGTATAAATCTATAATTTATTTTTCATTGTTAGATGGTGCACACTGATAACTGGCTATTTATTTGGGCATGTGTTTGTTTTTTTTAGAGTTTACCTTGACCAATAGTCTGTTTCATTTTTATAGCTACTTGGAAATTCACACTTTGCATTTTCATATAAAATATTGATTATTATTTATATTATAATTATTGATATTATAATAATCAAATATTGATTATTATTAATTAATATTTCTTTGATGTGTACTGTCATTATACAAGTAGATGTAGGTGGGTTTTGTGATTCGCAGGGCATCTGATATGGTCCCAGCTGCTCAGGCACTAATTCTTAGCATTTCTTTAAGAGATGTGTAGTAATATATCTTATATTAAAAAGCCTTTGATTGATGTTAGTCAATCCTAACCATTATGCACAAAAAATCGCTCTTAATCATGCTGTAAATCATAAATGAAAATGTAATAACATGTCCCAAACTGTCTGACATAATCCTGATGCCCTTCCAAAAGGCTTCTGGCTGAAGTCTGAGTTCCCAGACCCTGACCTGCAATGTTGGGCACTGACATTGATTTTATTCATTTTCCTCCCTTATTAGAAATAAATGTATCAAATTATGACCAATTGAAAACTAGCTAAAAACAAGTAATCCAAAAACAAGGTTTGTTGCAAAATTGCTGCCAGCCAGGAACATGGCTTTGGCCTATATGTGCCTATATGTGAATAAAGAAAGCCAAAGGAACCCTGTTCTGTATTCATCCAAAGTTGTTAAAGAATGAACTTTCATCTCGCCATCCTGTGTATCGTTACTCCTTGTCTCTTCTCCACACGTAATTGCTTTTAGTCTCTTAAAACCACATATAATTCCAGACCAAGAAATATTTCTTTGAATTACATTTGAAGCAGCAGAAGTATTAGTATCCCGGGCATGACAGTGATGTCCTAACAATCTATACATATTGATTTAGGTTGATAATAAACAATTTGATTAGCCTCTATCTATTGTGTGTCATTTCAATCACTGTCACAGAACCAATAGAGTGGAAGGGAAGCTTTTTCCAAACGCCTAGGCCGAGATTTCTCAAAATAAGAAACTCCGTCCTGATTAGAGCCCTGGATTCAGTGAATTGGACAAGACAGTTCAACTGCCAGGTTATTAACTCCCTCAGAAAATACTCTGCTTTTTTCCCCCTAGGCGTAGTTGAATATTCTGATCTGGATCGATAAGCAATCTCCACTGTGTAGAAAATGCCAAGCAGAATCATTTGTCTCGATGTATCTTTCCTACAAAGGATAAAACACCTGCAATAGGAAAAAAAATATGTCCTCTGAACCCCCTCGCACTACACATTTTAAATAATGACCCGCCACCTCAAGCACAATAACTGAATCCATTTTATCACAGAGAATGTTCTCTAAGGTTCTGCCTGCCGATACGTAACAGCAACCTTTCAATCTGATAAAAATGATATCAGTCATTGTATCCCGATGGCATATTTATGGGAGTAATGTGAGTAGCGTTGTAATGACAACTGTACAGATGTCACACTAACTGCGCCCTTGGCTAGGAGATATTTCAGGATGTCACTTTTTTTTATTAAACACTCATACTGTCTGTACAGTTCGTGGATATTAAGTTTTCAACCGTACAACGCATCAACTGCTTTATCATGTTGGGTCACAATGATTATTGAAGTATCCCGTTGGTTACAAGGATACATTTTTCAAGCATTCTGCTGGGATATAAATTGTTTTCTCTGCCACACATTTATCAGAATAACATTTTATTTATTTGTACGGGCCACATTGCTTTTTATACAAAGCTGTACACTGGGAATTTTAATTTATCCTGTGGATAAGCACTGAAAACTAAATACAGTGTTATCTCATGTTATATCAAATGTCAATGTTATATGGGAAAATGCACCCCCAACTGGGAAATACTAAGAAGATAACAAAATAGACAAAGTATGAAACTTTATAAATTTCTTTCCCGTTTCCCTGCCAGGTTTTTTTTACCTGTATGACCAAGATACTTTTTGCCCATTTAATTTTTCTGGTGCCATAACTATGTGAGGGGGTTTCACATTTTTGAGTGGTACAATATTAGTTGTAATTAAAGCTTATGGAATAATTATTATTAACCATTGACAATTTACTAAACCTGGGGTTATTCGGTTTAAATAGGTCGCTTTGGGGTAAGCTCATTACAATGTATACATATATCTGAATGAGCAGGTATTCTTGGCTATAAAAGAAATCAGGCTGTAAACTCTATACCACAATATGTTGTTATGGCTGATAATTTGGACATGTGCAAGAGTGGCCTGGGTGCATTTCTGGAGAGGCAAAAATATCAAAAGTTAAGGGAACACAACATTTTGTAATTAGAAGTTGTTGATCCAGTGAGTTATTGTGGCATGGTAGGATTGTTTTGCCACAAAAATAAGATAAGTTTTAGGAAGGGGATGTCTACCACTTCTAATTTTGCAATATTCCTCTATTTACTCTACATCGTCCCCTCACTAATTGAGCCCCTTCCTGACATTTGATGTAATAGTACTGCATGGCAGGAGGTAGTACTAATAGTATGCAGTACTATTACGTCAAGCTTCTGGCACCGGCTCCTGAATGCGGCTCCCAGAAGCGACTGGTGTCAGCAGTATGTTACAGCCGGAATCAGAAATTCCTCAGATCACAGGTTTTAACCCCTTGCACGTCGCGATCACACATGCTAAATGTGTTACTTAAGGCTGGGATCACATCACGTTTTTTGAATCTGCCTGAAGGACATGTTTTTCACTGCAAAAAAAACAACCTCAACCCAACACAGTATTCACGGCTTTGGCAGCTATGTAGCCCAAAGGCTACAGCATTAACAAAAAAGTAGAAGACGTCACGGTGCTTTTGATAGTATAATTATAGATGGCTTTCATACAGGATAGAGGATGTTCTTGGACTAATTGATCATCAATTGAATTTTGTGGAAAGTAGGGAATTGCATGAAGTGTTAAACAAGTGTCACCACTACTTTTTGGGGCATGTGTTTCGGACCCTTAATTTTATTGAATATGACGCCTTGAGTGCATTGAGCTGGACTGTGTGAAAATTATGTCCGATTTGATCTCAGGTGGAACCTGCAGAGCTGGATACTGCTTCTTTGGTATGATGTATGATTCTCGAGGGGGAAAGCGACAGGGGAGAGGAAATATGGGGGACATGGGAGTTTTATTTAAAATTGAAATCAATGCATGAGGAAGCAGTTTCCCGAGAGTGGGGGTGGGGAACCATTCCTCACTGGCCACTCCCATGGAACTAAGGAGATAGTACTGCATACAGAGAAGTAAACTTTGATCCAACTTATGTTTTTTTTTAAAAAAGACAGTTTTACTATAAAAACTCTTTGGCAATGTATACACTATTCTTTATGGGAACATGGGGGAGCCATGAATTACTGATGACAGGTTCCCTTTAAGAGATTAAAGTTAAAGGTGGCAGGTTTCAAGAGTGGGATATTCTGTAATCTGCCTATCTACTAATTTATTCAACATTCAACTACTGAAGTACTCTCATGTAAAGGCATAATAAAGAAATATTACAGCATATCATTATATTTTAGTGATCAAAAGCATAACTAAAACTATTATTGTCAACTTCAGAAATGAATTCTGCTGTTGACAATTATAGTTAAAATTATATAGATTTACTTAGTTTAGAAAAGCAGTTTCTCTGTGCCGAAATAAGTAGAAGATCAGGAAAGTGATCAGCTGGCTTTAACAATAAAAAAATCAGTTTGTAAACTTATATGAGTTCAATGATAGTAATGAGGTCCGGTAGATGCAGTGTTTACTGCACTGCCCTGCTTCTTTGTTCTTGATTGACAAGTATCACTGCTAGAACAGGCTGCTGTTTAGAACATTTAGAGAGAGCTCTGTTACAGTATTGGGCACTTCATGTCATGCAACCAGGGTGATGTAATCTAAGGTGCTTTTACCTTCATGGAGGTTGGGGAGGAGTAGAAGTCCATGGAGGCATGCTGTGATTTAATGTTATCAGATACATAAATGGGGTAGATGTTGCAAATGTAACTGGGTAAAAGGGCTTTAGATTACATCAGCCTGGTCACATGACACGAAGTGCTGAATGCTGAGAAGTATGGGACATGAGAAGGAGTAGGTGAGAAGGACCAGATGAGCAGGACATGCTACTTCTTATGCCAGGTAAGATAACAAAGAAGGGTGTCAGTTAATAAGGCTCTATAGGAACCTGTCACTAGCTGTGTTTGTGAAAATGTGGTAATAGGTTCGCTTTAAGTCATTGCATGGAAAATGGATACATATTTAATTTTGGAAAAACAATTAAAAAGTAATTTAAAAAAACTTCAAATGATTGGAGTTGTCGAGGAGTTTGTTTAACACCTTAATGACATTTTTTCATTTTTGTTTCCATTTTTTGTTCCCTTCAAAAACACATAACACAAAAGACTGTTTCAAAATCACCAGGATATGCTAAAGAGGACCTGTCACCAGATTTTGACCATCATGACTAATAATGCCTGCTGATAAAGTCCTCCCCACATCACCTAAAATTAGCTGCCAGTGGGGCACTGTACCTTAATAACTGACATTTTTCTGACTAATTTCTGGTATTTCTGACTCATCTCTCTCCCAGGCTGGCAGTGAACAATGTCCTATTATTCTGACTGACAGCTCTGTGTCTCTTCAAATCACTGCTCTGCCCCCTTGTACTTAGGCACTGTCTGCTAATAGTGAACTGCAGACATTTAAAGCTCTGTGTACAGATGGGAAATATTATGTGAATTTTTTTACCCAGTGCCTTGTGTTATATTCATGACATGTGACCAGTGACATCATCACAGGTCCTTTGGCCTTCTGAGAATAGAACACTGTACGCCATGTATGTGATTACATGAAATCACAGCAGCCTCTATGGAGGATGAGGAGGAATAGAAGTCAATGGAGGCTACTGTGACTTCATGTGGTCAGATACATGCACGGGGTACAGTTTGCTATTGTTAAGATGCTAAAAGACCTGAGATGATGCCACTCTGCTCACATATCATGAACTGTGACCAGTAAGGAGGCATAAGGCATGGGGAGGATTAGATGGGAGGGGCCAGCTGAGCAGGACATGCCTCATTCTGTTGCCAGGTAATATAAGATAAAAGGTGATTTATGTGGATGTAAGCAAAACAATTTTTAGCTAATAGTAGTGTGTCAGTCAGTTAATAGGGCTCCATCGGAACCTGTCACTGGCTGTATATGTGCAAAGGTGGTGACAGGTTCCCTTTAAAGCATTCCAAAGTGATAACTACTAATGCACATTTCAGATTCTAAAAATAGGGCCTGGTCAAGAAGGTGAAAAAGTTAAAAACTTTTGTATGAATAACTCCATGTTTTGATGTTTTGATAACTTTTTAATACTACAGCATACAGACCTGTGTAATGTGTAATTTTTTTTGCAGGCCGAAATTACATTGCTGCCATTTTGCAGACTATACGGCCTATTGATCCCTTTTTATTGTGAAGTGGCAAAAAAGTAATTTTTCAGATATTTTGGGGCTGTCAAGGTTTAATCCCATTAGCCAAAGATTGGTAGTCATTTCTATATTCAGCAGCTGAAAATCCATTTCTTCTGAAAAAAGCTGAAGGTTGTTACAATTGTGGTATTGTATATAACAGTGGTGGCGAACCTATGGCATGGGTGCCAGAGTTGGCACTCTGAGCCCTGTCAGTGGACACTCAGAATATTGCCTCAAAACAGAATATACCAGACAGGAGATTAAGGGATCCTTCTGCAAGCCCAGGTAGCCCAGGACGTAACAAGTTTAGCGTTATTTTAAAGTGAGGCATCCGGGTCTGATCCTGTGTGAACAGGGTCGGATTATCATTGGAGCTACTGCTCTTGGTTGTCAAGGGAAGCTCCAATGGCAAACCAAATTTTCCCTTCTGTCAACGATATTGATTTCCTAAGTAACATTAAAAGTTGTGGTACAGCACGGAGCAAGAATATTGCAATAAGCTACTGTCCGAATTGCTGCATTGGCACTTTGCGATAAATAAGTGGGGATGTGTTGCAGTTTGGGCACTCGGTCTCTAAAAGGTTCGCCATCACTGGTATATAATATATATTGTAAATAATTATACATTGTGGTATTTTCAGCTACACTTCTGTACGAGAATTTATTGGACACAGAGAGCGACATATGAATCACCAGGTGAATAACTGAAAAAAGTTATTAAACTGCTGAAAAAGTGTTAATTTCTAGTATGCAAAATAAATATAAATACCGTATTTTTTTGACTATAAAACAGTGTTGCGTCTTATAGTCCGGATGTAGCTGCAGGAGGGAATGGAAGGCATCTGGCTGCATTCTGCCAGCTAATGCTGGCAGTAAGCGCAGCCCTCACAGTAAAGCGCAGCGGCTGTGCTGGGTGCCGCTGCACTCCTCTCCTCTCTTGTATGTGAGGGAACCCCGGCTCCCATATAGGACACACTCAGCTTACAGCATAAACACAAGGGACACAGACATCTCCCAGTTCCTCCGGTGTGTGGATATCACCTGAACCCGTGATGTCACGGAAAGGGGAGGGGCCTCCCGGAAAAAGCAGGAAGTAAGTGAGCTGCCATGTGTGACTGCAAGTGGAGAACAGAAACCTCCCAGGAGCAGTGTTATTCATGTGTATGGAGGTGAGGTCCTGACAGGAAGGAGGAATATAATGATTTCTTAGTATCAGGGGAGCTCAACTGGAACAAGATTTCTATGTTACATGTATGTTACATGGGACTGCGTGTCTGGTGGGGGACTGAAGTGTATATAGATATATTACTAGGAGGTTGGCGGCTGTATATATGTTTTATTGGTGGGATGTCGACTGTATACGGATGTATTACTGGGGGGTTGGAGGCTGTATGCGGATGTATTACTGGGGGGTTGGAGGCTGTATGTAGATGTATTACTGGAGGGATGGCGGCTGTATATATAGATGTATTGATGGGGGGATGGTGGCTGTATATAGATGTATTGCTGGGGGATGGCGGCTGTATGTAGATGTATTACTGGTGGGATGGTGGCTGTATGTAGATGTATTGCTGGGGGGATGGTGGCTGTATATAGATGTATTGCTGGGGGATGGCGGCTGTATGTAGATGTATTACTAGGGGGATGGCGGCTGTATGTAGATGTATTCATAGTATCATAGTTTATACGGTTGAAAAAAGACACTTGTCCATCAAGTTCAACCAAGGAAGGGAAGGGATTCGATGAGGAAGGAATTTAGGGGAAACAATTCTATATAACATAGCCATCAATGTTATTTAGGTGTAAAAAGGCATCTAGACCCTTCTTGAAGCTCTCCGCTCTCCCTGCTGTGAACAGAGCCTGAGGCAGGCTATTCTACAGATTGACAGTTCTCATAGTAAAAAAGCCCCGTCGTCTCTGGTGATTAAAACTTGATTTCTCCAAACGGAGACAGTGCCCTCTCGTCTTTTGACTTGATTTAATCCGAAACTTCTTACCACCATATTTTTTTGTATGGACCATTCATAAATTTAAATAGATTAATCATGTCCCCTCGTAGTTGTCTCTTTTCCAGACTAAATAAATCTAGTTGTTTTAATCTTTCCTCATAACTAAGACCCTCCATATCCCTTATCATTTTTGTTGCTCTACGTTGAACCCTCTCCTGCTCCAGGGTATCATTTTTATGGACCGGTGCCCAGAACTGGACAGTATATTCCAGGTGAGGCCGAACCAATGCCTTGTACAGTGGTAATATTACATCCTTATCCCGAGAGTCCATACCACTTTTGATACATGACAAGATCCTACTGGCTTTAGTGGCAGCTGATTGACATTGCCAGAGACACTCAGCTCACAGCTGACTGTACAAGACTCAGGGAAGCGCTGTGCATCCAGCCAGCTCACTGCCAGCGACTGTCCCATTCTCAGGGAGCGATGAGCACGGCCCCACTATATGGGAGCCGGGGGCCGCTCACGTACAAGAGAGGAGGAGAGGAGCGCAGCGGCACTCAGCACAGCCGCTGCGCTTTACTGTGAAGGTCTGCGCTTACTGCCAGCATTACAGGAGGATGTGTATGTATGCTACATTCAATGGGGTCCTCCACAAGATTTTGCGCCCATAGGCCCCCACCAACCTTAATCCGGCCCTGGCTCTGCCAGTGAAAGCTATTGGCAGTAAGTGCAGCCCGTGAAAATTGAAAGCAGCTGCAGCATTCAGTGCATGCTGATTGGACTATTCTGCCCCAACACTGGTTGGCTGAGCTTGCTGCTAGCCAAGCCCTAGCCAATTAGTGTTGGGTCAAAGGAACAACACTCCCCCCGACCACCAAGTGTTCTGTATAGATCTGGATCTGACAGAACAATTGTAGTGTCGGCACAGGAGTCATCCTTTAGCACCAGGTAACAGTGTCCCATAAAATGTCTCATAATAAAGTCTCCCCATTAAAGTCTCCCCGAACACAGTACACTATCAAAACTTCACCAAATGTTACACAATAACCCCTAATAAAAGTACCTTACATAATCCCCTTAGGCTACATTCACAGCGGGCACACGTCGGTGCCCGGGAGAGGAGGAGGTGGTGAGCGCTGCTCACCCCTGCCCCTTTCCAAAGGGAAACATGGCAGCACAGCACAGCTCCGTATGGTGCCGTTACTGGTTTTGAAGTATGTTATTCATTCTGGTACGTAAACAATTCAGTAACTCCAATCGCTAACTACTACTTATAAATCTTTCACAGGGTACTCTACATTGCTCCTCACATAGAAAACCATTCCTTTCACAGACTGTTCAATTGGTCTCTTCTATACATAGATTGTAACTATACATAGATTGTAACTGATGAAATCAGACCTGTACCACCAGGTCGTTCCTCAGGCGTGACTTGTCTGCAAGGTTGAGGTACAAGAGCGGCAATCAATCACATGGTCGGAGAGGGGTACGGGAACACAGCACACAGGACAGCAGCACGGAGGATCACTGGTACACGGGAACACGGAGGAGCTCAGGTAACACAGGAACATGTAGTGACACAGGAACGCAGGAGACACAGGAATGCAGGAGACACAGGAACGCAGGCTAATCGCAGTAAAGCTTTCTCTCAGGCTGCGAGGCACAAAGATCCGGCAGGGCTTGCAGGAAGAGGCAGGCTTATATAGAATTGGGCAATATGTCCAGCGCCAATTAATGGCGCGCTGGCCCTTTAAATCTGGAGAAGGAGCCGCGCGCGCCCTAGCAGACGGGTACGAGCGCGGACCGCGGAGGGGAGCGAGCTGGGCCAGGTGAGACGCGCAGGCGGCGCGCTGGCGGGGGCAGGGCAGCATGGGTGAGCCCGCGACCCGCGATATGGGTCGCGGGACCACCCGTGACACTCTCCATTGACTTCTTTTTTTCAATGATGTTTCCCCATTGGTCCCCTTGCTTTCTCAGACTGCTTCCCATGGTTTCCATCATGTCCTTTTTATTCACAGACTATTTAAAGTTTGAAGCTACTTAGTAATTTTTTTTTCTCCATAATGCTACATTATTTCCTCCTTTTCCACTAGAAGCTTCCATCCTGAACATCCTTCCATTAACTGGTTTGGCAATGCCCTTATAGCACAAAAAATGTTACTTCAACTTTTAAGGGGAATTTCAATTTCAACCATGGCACCAATATACAAGTTTCTTTTGTTTAATAAAGAAGAAAAAAAAAACATCCAGACCTCAAAGATATATTTATAGTACAAAGATATATTTATAGTATAAAGATATATTTTTTAAAAATGAATGAATTATTATCATTATTATTATTATTATCACAATATTTCTGAACAAATGTTCAAATGTGAAATCTCTTTTAAAGAAAAATGCTTTTAATAATAGTTTAATTTTCTATTGGCTTCACCCATAACTTGGTTGTGTGGACAATTGCAGACGAGTAATTACTCTAAGAGATAAATAATAGCATGTCATTTTTCTGGGGAATGCAGGAGCGATTTTGCTTCATTAAATTGAAACACTACTGTGTTCCCTTCATCTCTTTATCTATTTCTTACAGTTTTTTTCCTTCTTGTCACAATCTTGTTTTATGTCCTAGTAGCGAGCGAGTTATGCTTGTAATTTATAGTGAAAATTGAGTGCAAACAAATCACAGAATATTTTCATTGATTACCCTAAATTGTCTAATCTCCGGTATGTTTTTAAGAGTTGATTGGGTGGTATTTACTGATTGCTTTAGTGTAATTTAAAAATCAATCAATAGTTACAATGAGCACTGGGAGATAAATCCGCTGTAATGCTGCATAAAAGCAGAAATATCAGTCAGTGGATCTGTTTTCAATCAGATTTGTGGGACGTTCTAATACATAAAACAAAATGTCTGGGAGCTTTATTTGTGTAGCATATCATTTGAAAATTGCTTTCCGTAGCATGGCATTCTCTAGCTATTATATTGTTGACTTAAGTTAATTTTCCACGGCTAAAATGAACATATTTCACTACAATAAAACTGTAAGAAACCACAAAGAATGGGGATGCTTTAAGTTTAAAGGCACTTCTCTATCCAATAACATCCATGTATAATAGCCAAAATTACCATAACATCAGTTGTTCTTATAGCCATCTACCACTTTAGAGATTTATAGGGCTTTTTTTTTATAACAGAAATGCATTTTCAGTGTTCACTAAGCATATATATTTGTTTATGCATAAACATCACTTGATCTATGAAAATAAAAACATGTTTTTTTCTTAGTCTTGAGTAATTTCAGGACATTAAATGTATTTTATTTTAGAATGTGTTGCGCTAATTCAAGTTAAAAATACATTTTTTTAACAAAATATATGAAAATTTATGTAAAATAGTTGTAAAATAGTGGAGCAATGAAGAAAGGTTTAATACATTTTTGCCAATATCCTATAGACCCTTAAAGGGGTTGTGTCACCATTGCACATTGCTGTAATTGGGTCCAATGCATTGTTAAAAGTACTTTCACCATTTACACTTATTACAAAATCTGCAGGCTTACTGAGATAACTCCTTTTGTTCTGGTTGCTGGCGCCCCCCGGTGGTAGCTGTGTCCCGTCCTGAGCAACAGCTGATCTGGCCGAGTCTGCGCACAGGGAGTCAGTCAGCTGTTCTCCACTACAGATCACTCCACGGGCTCACAGCTCCTCTGCACACTGAGAGATCACCTGACACACTGCAGCCAATAGGAGGTGAGAGAGGAGGAGGGGCAGAGATTGTGCTGTGATGGCCACTGCTCACCAGCTACACAGGAGCCTACAGCAGCAGATACAAGGTAACTGCAGCCAGACATGTCTGCTCAGAGGAGTCCTCTCCCAACATGGATCATAGCAATGTATCAGCCATTTCCTCCCTCCACCATTAGTCAGGTCACACAGGAGGCTGCAGAGATAACACAAGTAACAGGCTGAGCTCTGATCTCTCCTGATGCAGTCCTCCTCCTGTACTCTCCTCCATGCACTGTCCCTCCATGTTACCCTGCTCTCCTGCAAAGGGGCCCCTGTGCCTGACTAGCAGGGAAGTAGCTAAAGATCAGCAACATGTGAGAAGCTGTCATCTATCTATCTCTCTATCTATCTATCTATCTATCTCCTGTCAATCTCATATCTCCTATCTATCTATCTATCTATCTATCTCCTATCTATCTATCTATCTATCTATCTATCTATCTATCTCCTATCTATCTATCTCCTATCTATCTCCTATCTATCTATTTATCTATCTATCTATCTATCTATCTATCTATCTATCACATATCTATCTATCTATCTATCTATCTATCTATCTATCTATCTATCTATCCTATATCTATCTCCTATCTATCTATCTATCACATATCTATCTATCTATCTATCTATCTATCTATCTATCTATCTATCACATATCTATCTAGCTAGTGATTTGGTTGCAATTCCTTACAAAATACACAGAAAGAGATTCAATCAACATGCAAAAATACAAAAGTTTATTAGTAAAAGTCATAAAAACAACGATTGCACCTAATTTTGTACAATCAATGCATACAAGAAGAGCAAAACAATGTATTCTCACAGCATCCTGGTCGGTCAGGCGGACAGTAAAGTGTAAATATGTCGGAGGTCTAGAAAAATGCAGGGACAGCAAACTCCATGCATATCCTCACTTCAAAGTGACTTCCTCAGGGGTAAGTGTCACTTTGAAGTGACGATACACGTGGGGTTTGCCTCCCCTGCAACCACCTAGACTTCCGCCATGCATGTCAACCAGACCGACCATGATGCTGTACATAGTACATAGTACAGGGGTCCCCAAACTTTTTACATAGGGGGCCGTTCCCTGGTCTCTCATAACCGTTGGAGGGCCGGACTAAAGAAAAAAAAAAAAGAAATTCCTCTGTACACTGCACATACCTTATTTTAATAATAATATTTTAGTAATATGCCCCCATAGTCAGTAATATGCTCTCCGCCAGTAGTCAATAATATGTCCCCTCAGTATAAACACGCCCCCTCATCATTAACATGCCCCACTCATTTATGTCTCCCTTATAATAAACATGTCCCCATTTATGTCCTCATAATAAACATTTCCCCTCATGGTATAATGTCCCCTCATGCATGCCCCCCTCATGGTATAATGTCCTCTCATGCATGCCCCCCCCCCCACATGGTATAATGTCCCCTCATGCATGCCCCCCTCATGGTATAATGTCCCCTCATGCATGCCCCCCTCATGGTATAATGTCCCCTCATACATGCCCCCCTCATGGTATAATGTCCCCTCATGCATGCCCCCCCTCATGGTATAATCCCCCCTCATGCATGCCCCCCTCATGGTATAATGTCCCCTCATGCATGCCCCCCTCATGGTATAATGTCCCCTCATACATGCCCCCCTCATGGTATAATGTCCCCTCATGCATGCCCCCCTCATGGTATAATGTCCCCTCATGCATGCCCCCCCTCATGGTATAATGTCCCCTCATGCATGCCCCCCTCATGGTATAATGTCCCCTCATGCATGCCCCCCTCATGGTATAATGTCCCCTCATACATGCCCCCATCATGGTATAATGTCCCCTCATGCATGCCCCCCCTCATGGTATAATGTCCCCTCATGCATGCCCCCCCTCATGGTATAATGTCCCCTCATGCATGCCCCCCTCATGGTATAATGTCCCCTCATACATGCCCCCCTCATGGTATAATGTCCCCTCATGCATGCCCCCCCTCATGGTATAATGTCCCCTCATGCATGCCCCCCTTATGGTATAATGTCCCCTCATACATGCCCCCCTCATGGTATAATGTCCCCTCATGCATGTCCCCCTCATGGAATAATGTCCCCTCATGCATGCCCCTCTCATGGTATAATGTCCCCTCATACATGCCCCCCTCATGGTATAATGTCCCCTCATACATGCCCCCCTCATGGTATAATGTCCCCTCATACATGCCCCCCTCATGGTATAATGTCCCCTCATGCATGCCCCCCCTCATGGTATAATGTCCCCTCATGCATGCCCCCCTCATGGTATAATGTCCCCTCATACATGCCCCCCTCATGGTATAATGTCCCCTCATACATGCCCCCCTCATAGTATAATGTCCCCTCATACATGCCCCCCTCATGGTATAATGTCCCCTCATGCATGCCCCCCCTCATGGTATAATGTCCCCTCATACATGCCCCCCTCATGGTATAATGTCCCCTCATGCATGTCCCCCCTCATGGTATAATGTCCCCTCATGGTATAATGTCCCCTCATACATGCCCCCCTCATGGTATAATGTCCCCTCATGCATGCCCCCCCTCATGGTATAATGTCCCCTCATGCATGCCCCCCCTCATGGTATAATGTCCCCTCATGCATGTCCCCCTCATGGTATAATGTCCCCTCATACATGCCCCCCTCATGGTATAATGCCCCCTCATGCATGTCCCCCTCATGGAATAATGTCCCCTCATGCATGCCCCTCTCATGGTATAATGTCCCCTCATCATAACCAGGGTCCCCACAATCCACTAAAATGGCCAGCAGTACTATTAAACAAAAATCTCATACATACCTGGGTCCAGCGTGTTCCTTCAGCAGCCACTCTTCTGCTCTCCCCACATCCGACTGACCCGTCAGCTCCGGAAGAGCAGGGAGAGAGGGCGACCTCTTGTGGCGATGATTAACATTGCGAGGAGCCAATGTCTCCTCATGCTGTTAATTGGGCCTCCTCACAGCACCCGGGTTCGCAGAGGCTAGTGAGCATGATGGCGCAGGGGTGCCACGGCGGGGGCCGGATAGAAAGGGTCCGCGGGCCGCAGTTTGAGGACCCCTGACATAGTACATGTGTACTATGTGCAGTGTCCTGTGTAGTGTGCAGGGGGCGCCAGATTCAGGATTTCTGGCGCACGTTCTTCATGAATCTGGTGCCCCCTGCACTGCTTTGACAGACTGCACCAACTTTTTTTGGTGCACTTTTAACATGGGGCGTATGACACATTTCAATTGGACTTCTATTGGATCAGTAAATGCAGGGACTATTTGAGCACAGCAGGTGGAAGGAGACTCTGAAGGCTGAGCGCTCTGTAGCACTGAGTTGTGCAATAACTGCCGCTGTCAGTGCTGTGCATGTGCCTGGCCTGGCCCCTCCCACATCTGCTTCTGTGTGGAACAGAGTAGAGGCTGAACAAGCATCATAATAACAAATAGAAAGGTATCTTTACTTCCAGGTAACCATTACAAATAGATTTTTGAAATATTTTAACCTCTTTGACAGCTTTTTGTAGTCAATTGTTTCGTGGCATAACCCCTTTAAAGGGCACCTACCACCACGATTCTACCTATAAAGGTATATCGGGTGATAGGTGGATGTAAGGGACGTGAGGAGAGCTCTTTTTAGAGCTAATCCTCACGTCCCTGCTAACTTTTAATAAACTTTATTCCCCTAATATGTAAATCTACTTATGCGGCTACTGGGGCATGGAGTAGCCGGACATGAGGCTACACAGCGCGGCTACTCCACGCCCCAGTAGCCACATTACTCCTCCTATCCAGTGTGTTCGGCGCGCAGCCCTCGCCCGACATGCTGGTGTTCTGCGCATGCGCAGAACGCAGGTCCGCGGCTGAGCAGCCACAGCTCCGAGGCCGGAGCTACTGCGCATGCGCAGAACTCCGGCTTGTCGGATGCTGCGCGCTGCACACACAGGGTAGGAGGTGTAACGTGGCTACTGGGGCGTGGAGTAGCCACGCTGTGTAGCCTCGTGCCCGGCTACTCCACGCCCCAGTAGCCGCATAAGTAAATTTACATATTAGGGGAATAAAGTTTATTAAAAGTTAGCGGGGACGTGAGGATTACCTCTAAAAAGAGCTATCCTCACGTCCCTTACATCCACCTATTACCCGATCTACCTTTATAGGTAGAATCGTGGTGGTAGGTTCCCTTTAAGTTAACCTATTTGTCTGGGGAAAAAATAATGTAGAGCCTAATCTTATATGGTTATACAGGCGGTCCCCTACTTAAGGACACCCGACTTACAGACAACCCATAGTTACAGACAGACCCCTCTGACCTCTGGTGAAGCTTTCTGAATGCTTTACTGTAGTCCCAGACTGCAATAATCAGCTGCAATGTGTTTGTAATGAGCTTTATTGATAATCCTTGGTCCCAGTACAGCAAAAAATGTTTAAACTCCAATTGTCACTGGTGCCAAAATTTTTTTTGTCTGGATCTACAATTATAAAATATACAGTTTCGACTTACATACAAATTCAACTTAAGAACAAAACCCCAGACCCTATCTTGTACGTAACCCGGGGACTGCCTGTACTTGTTTGTTCAGGCTTTACAGAAGATAGCCCTTTGTTGCATGGATAAATAAGTTGGATTCCCAACTTATCTTTACAACATAGGGGCAAGACAAATCCCACTGTATGCTCATACAGTGCGAAATGTCATCATTTCCCCCTACTCCCGCCTTTCCCTCCCCCGGAAAGCAGGATTTAACATTGGCAGCAGCCAGTGATTTTCATGGTGTTTCCCCCATTGGTGTCAGGAGAAGGATACAGGATGTTGCATCCATCACCCATTGCCTCCGTTAAGAGTAGCAGGAGGGAACAGGATGAAAAGATTTAGCTTGCTGTATCTTTCCATCCTGTGGATGCCTCCTTCTGCCAGTAAAGGTCTATGGATGCACTTAATGTATACATTGGGAGCTTTCCTAGCCTTAAAAAATGAGATGTGAATGTAGCCTAACATAGTCTAGATATAATTCTTGTATTAATACTGTTAATATCACATATGAACTGGATAGGTGAAACCTGCTAAAATTGGAGGACAAATCTCTGGGCTGCTCAGTGATCATTAAAACAATGGCTAAGTGTGGTTGAAAGAACTAGATTCCGCACGTGAAGAATTGGTAAACAGGGTAGGTTAGTCATAGTGACCAGATATTTATCAGAGTAATCTTTTAGAGATCTCCAAGATAAAATCTGAAGGGCAAAGCTAGTCTCTTCTGTAAAGCCAACATTAAAGGGGTATTCCGGGAATATGAACTTCTCATACAAAAACCCATAATGCTATAAATAAATGAATGTAACAAAACTTAATGTCATTAGTAACAAAATGGAGCTTAAATAGTTTGATTTTATGATTCACAAAAATTTATGGCCTCTCAAAAGTTATCACCAAGATGGCTGCCACTGGAAACTACAAGTCCCAAGATCCTTTAGTTCTCAGTAACTCCTCCTCCCTCTTATTCTCTGCTCCCAGTGATGAAATAACAGGTTTTCTTGCTCTGTTACTATAGTAATGATGTGTAACTGCCATCACCACAACACTGGCCATACTGGATGCACTGCAACCAACTGACTACAGCCAAACTTAGTGGTGATCACATGACCTGCCCAGGCAGGTGCAAGACATGTGATGTGGACATGTGACCGGCGGCCATTTTCTCTCCTGTGTATGCTCTGCAACGGACCGCGCGGAGGAAATTAACGGACTGATTAAAGGGCCAGTAGCATTTTAATTTTTCATTACAGTCTATGTCATCAGCATTTTTCCGTTAACTGGAGCAAAATTTTAAATAACAACTAATTACATATTAGCTTATATTTTAAGGACTCATTTGTATATGAATTATGCTTATTCCTGGAATACCCCTTTTAGGGCTGTAGCTCTATGAACAATCATCGTTCCATCATAGATGCAATTAAAACCTTTTTGTTCACAAGCGGGTTTCTGGAAAACTTGTAATTTTTTTTCTATAACTGACCTGAGGTTCAAACAAATGGCAGGAGATGCAGATGGAATCAAAATATGGCAACTGATAGGTGCCCTTATTTAAACTTTTTTGAAAGTGTCCTAAATTTTAATGAATTTGCAACTTTTATGCAATCAATATTTACTATAATCTTAAATTCCTTCGGTAAAACCTCCATAGGTTGGTAAAATTACACCTACTTACATAGCATCAGATTAGCTAAATTTGAAATCATGAAATGAGCATTATGTTAAAAAAAAGATATAGGGGGTTATTTATCATAAGCCAGCCCTGATACATGTGGGACCCTGCGCAATGCTTACCTCTACGCCAGGCCAGACCTAAAATAAGTGCAGCCGGTGACTTTTCACATGTGAAATATCGCTAGCTGCAGCGAGTGTGCAGGCTTTGGGAAAGTAACGCCCCTCGCTGGCCCACTCCCCTGCGCTTATCGCTTGCCTGGCCGCACTCCCCCCCTATTCACGTGCCACTGGCGTGAAGGTGACAGATTGGGAAAATAGTCACAAGTTCTAGCAGTAAGCTAGCATTTGCAATTATTTCAGATCTTCTATGCCACTGACGTGGCGCAGAGGCTCTGATAAATATCCCCCGTAGAGTTTCCCTTTTGACTTTACTTGTCTGAATGGTGTGTGAGTTATGTTCTCTGTATATTGTTGTGTCTAATAAAACAGTATTATGGACACATTGAATAATATAATGTTCCTGGCTCCTTGTAGTAAACCAAGAAAGACTCTTCCAATTTAAGCTCTGACAGTATAATCTTGACTCTCCACAATTCTGCATTTCAATGGTCATTTTCAATTACTTAAAATGTTAAATCAACTTGTCCAATGTCATGGGCCAAAATGACCCACTTAGAAGCCAATGTTTTCACCCTTATACTGCTCCTTCAGTCCAGATCTATAAATGTATTTGTCTCACTTTGACACATGGTGGGGGCCATAATGTGAAAATTGCACAAAGAAGGGACAAATATAAAGAGCAGTGACTTTTAACAAAGACATAAGCATTGTGTGATCTTCTCGCTTCACAATCTAACCACCACGTAGCTGTGCATGTCGAAGAAAAATGGCTAACAAAGTGACCGGCTTAAACGCATTTTACTTTATCATGGTAAATAACTAAAAGGGCAGACCAATTTATCAAATAACTTACTAAAAGTGCTTTTTATTTTACCATTTAGCATGCCAGAAAGATCATTGTCTTTAATGTATATACCCAGCCGTTACATGATTTCATCCATCATGTATTATGAAATTAGTTTTTCCGTGATCTAGCTAAAGATCATTAACCTCAACTATTATCAAACTCATACATCATGTACCATATTACCTCATGTTAGTGAGAAAAGAGCCACTTTCTTTTAAGCAGCTTTGTGCATAATCCATTTTTTTACTGCTACTGACAAGAAACAATGCCGTCTTTACATTGGAAATTATTCAACATTGGGGTGAGTGTTTAACCACAGAGATTTCTGCAGGGCACAATGCATGGCTGACTCTCACTCAGGTCAATTCACATTTAAACTCCACATTCAGCAATCTTTGCTGTAGACATGCAATCTGGAAGCAATAGGATAGAATATTGTGTGGACAGCAATTAAGAGTTGCTCTTAGTTACTACGTATAAGGGATTCCAAGTACTACTAGTGATTTATCACTACTGATTCAGTGATAAATCAACCACAGAACATTAAAGGACATCTACCATCAGTTTCCTTCTTATTAGGACATATCTACCATCATTTACTGATGGTAGAGATGTCCTTATAAGAAGGACAATGTTTCCCAGGACTTCTTCTAGAAGTTGTTAGAAGAAGCCTCGTAATTTAATTTATGCTTTTCCCTGTAACGCTAGCGGTCCCCTGCTCTAGGTGTTTGGGGGGCAGGGCTTGACCACTAGCGCTACAGGGGGAGTGCATAAATTAAAATAGGAGGATCTCTAAAGCACTAGGGTCATGTAGTCTGAGATGCCATGGGTAATTAGCATAACTTATATAACTGTATGCAATTGCAGCATATAGAATTATAATAAAAGAAATTCTGAGGAACATCTTATTAGAACACATCTACCATCAGTAAACTGATGGTAGATGTCCTTTAAGTAAAGTATTCTAATAAGTAAATCCAGTTTAAACTACCACAAACTGCCACAAACCTCTTATTGAGTAAAGTTCAGCATTATGTAGGTCTTTGAAAGTTTTATTCAAAGGAAGTTAGGTTATAAGAATCTACTTGCCCCTTGGACTTTTTTTAAGCCAAGAGGATTTAGGGCAGATGACTCCTCTTCAGCCACTTGTATCCATTTGACATTTATAAGCAATGCTAATAGTGCATAGTTTGTGTATTGTTTGTATATTGTGTATAGTTGGTACAGATCTGATAGGGTAATAATTATTAAATCAATACCTACATGGTATGGGGGGGAGGGGGGGGTCAACAGCTATTTTTTGTGGACTAAACAGAGAACATGGAGCCAAAAGCAGTGTTGTTTGTTCTCTCATCAAGGCCAGAGACACAGATAGCTAAGGTTAAGAGGGTTAGTCTTCATGGAATTTCTGGTTAATGATCCACACAAATTTACATTATCAACAGATTGGAATAAATTTTGTTCTTTTTTTTTTTTAATGACAAACACCTTTAAGTCATATGATACTTGTAATAATGTTCCCTTGCTGCTGGCTATTTCCATCCCTTATGGGCCTGTGGGCCATTTTATAAGCCACTAGGTATAAAGCATTATAGCCATCATTGATGTGTTTATAATGCACGACAGGATCTAGACATTGCAGACAATGAAGCATGGAGAAAGTACACTCATCAATCGTTTCTAATTTATGTGTTGAAAAGGTGGGGCTGGGTGTGTAATTAATGTTTGCTCCCTTTAATGAAATACGCTAGCACTTTGCAGTTCTGTCATGTGCAGGGGCAATAATTCAATTGATTGGTGAAACAGCCCCATGGAAAATGAGATGCACAGCGGAAAAATGTCTTATCCAGCATCATTTACAGTCCAAATTTCCTTGTAGTTGCGAAATTCTTGGTAAGTGAAGGAACATTAACCCAAAAGCTGCAGAAAAATGATGACGTTTGTGAAAATAAATAAATATACGGAAATATAATGCAATATATTTAGTATGGCCAAAAATCCCAAAGAAGACATTAAATAAAAGCAATTTATAGAATGAAATGCAAGTATACCAGCATGACTTCAATTACCTTCACACTCAAACCCAATGAAATTCTCTATTTGTACAGATATTTGATTATAGTAACTGATTTTCATGAATCAAAATAGTCTCTCTGCAAAATTATTAATTACATTATTAATAAAATGTTATAATGTTACTTAATTGCTTATACACCTTAACTTGGGTCTTTTATAACTCTGTGAGTTAACATGCAGATCCCGATAGGTTTACTCAAAGCAAATAGAATAGAATTTACAGTGAAATAAATTCTTCATGTTTTTATTATCTTCAAATGGTGGTTAACACATTTAATCCATATGACACCTATCTATCTATAAAATCTATATCTCTAACTATCCATTCTTCCATCCACCTAAGACCATCTATCATCTATCTATGTACATGTAGAAAGGCAGGCAGCCCTCCAATGACATTGAAAAGTCTAAGGTTTACTTTCTTACATGTGCAGAAAGGTATTTCACACAAAAACCTCTCTCATATCCCATGTATCTTTTTTTTTCTCATTTGTATGTTTTTTTTTAGAAAGTAGCCTATATTTTTATAGAAATAGTCCAAGTAAATGGAACATCCCATAAAACTTCAAAACTTCATTCTTTTTACATTAAAAAGTGCAGGAAAAGTGACATGTAGCTAATCCACCTATGTGTTTCAGCTTGCTCTCAAGCCTTAATCATAGTGTTATATTTTTATATAACACTTACCTCTGATTTAACCCCTTACAGTACCATGACTTTCCCCAATGGTGTTATGGTAATGGTTAGGCAGTTATGGTGAGGCAGCGAGTGTATGCCACTTGCTGGCATCTTGAGCCAGATCATCATCCTTTGTGGTGTCATATGGGGGAGGGTGATTCATTGCTTTGACATCCGGTAGTTATGTGAGACTCCCAAGTTTCAGCGTGATATGTAACAGTGGGTTGGTGGGCAGATTGGTTGTTAAGCTGGCAATCCAGCAATGTGTCTCGGTCGCACAGTAATACAGTAAAAAAATATGAAAAAAAGGAAGTAAAAAAAGATTAAATAAAATTAATAAAAACCTAAAAGTTCATTTAACCCCCCTTTCCTTATAAATGATTTAAAAAATAAATCAAAAAATAAATCAATAAACATGTTAGGTATTGTTGCGTTCCAAAATGCCAGACCTATCAAAATATAAAAACAGTTATTCCTGGCTGTGAGCCTTTTAAGGGAAAATAGTGCTGAAATATCTGAATGTTCCCTTTTTTGACATTAAAAGTTTTTTATAAAAAATGATCAGGTCAGAAAAATGTTGTACAGTCTTAACCGGTTAAGGACCTGGCCCTTTCCTGTTTTTTCATGTCCATTTTTCACTCCCCACCTTCAAAAATCTATAGCTTTTTTATTTTTACACATAAAGAGCTCTGTGAAAGCTTGTTTTCTGCATAACAAATTGCACTTCATAGTGATGGTATTAAATATTCCATGCCATGTACTCGGAAGCGGGAAAAAAATTCCAAATGCAGTGAAAATGGTGAAAAAATGCATTTGCGCCATTTTCTTGTGGGCTTGGATATTAAGTCTTTCACTGAGCGCCACAAATGACATGTCTACTTTATTCTTTGGATCGGTACGATTAAGGAGATACCAAATTTGTATAGGTTTTATAATACAAAAAAGAATCAAATAGCGATCCTGGAAACTACAGACCCGTGAGTCTAACTGCTGTGGTGGGGAAAATATTTGAGGGGTTTATTAGAGATGCTATCCTGGAGTATCTCACTGTGCACAACCTTATAACCCAGCGTCAGCATGGGTTTATGAGAGATCGGTCCTGTCAGACTAATCTGATTGATTTCTACGAGGAGGTAAGTTCAAGACTGGATCTGGGGGACGCTGTGGATGTTGTATATCTGGACTTTTCAAAGGCATTTGACACCGTGCCACATAAAAGGTTGGTATATAAAATGAGACTGCTGGGAATAGGAGAAAATCTGTGTATTTGGGTAAGTAATTGGCTTAGTGATAGAAAACAGAGGGTGGTCATTAATGGCACATTCTCAGATTGGGTTGATGTTACCAGTGGCGTGCCACAGGGGTCAGTATTGGGGCCACTTCTTTTTAATATTTTTATTAATGACCTTGTAGTGGGTTTACACAGTCAAGTTTCAATATTTGCAGATGATACTAAGCTGTGTAAAGTAATAAATACTGAGGTCGATAGTTTAGCCTTACAGAGGGATTTGTGGAAGCTTGAGGGATGGGCAGAGAAATGGTAGATGAGGTTTAATGTAGATAAATAATAATAGATAAATGTAAAGTTATGCACTTGGGCCATGGAAACAAAAAGTATAATTATGTTCTAAACGGTCAATTACTTAGTAAAACTGAAGCTGAAAAGGACTTGGGGGTATTGGTGGATGGTAAACTTAATTTTAAACTTAAATTTAGCTGCTGCTAAAGCAAATAAAATGATGGGATGTATCAAGAGAGGAATAGATTCTCATGATAAAGACATAGTTTTGCCCTTATACAAATCCCTGGTCAGACCACACATGGAATATTGTGTACAGTTTTGGGCACCAGTGTATAAAAAGGATATAGTAGAGCTGGAACGGGTGCAGAGGAGAGCAACCAGGATTATTAGGGGAATAGGGGAACTAGAATACACTGACAGATTAAAAAATTTGGGATTATTCAGTTTAGAAAAAAGACGACTGAGGGGAGACCTCATTACAATGTACAAATACCTGAACGGACAATACAAGGATCTCTCCAAAGATCTTTTTATACCTAGGCCTGTGACCAGGACTTGGGGGCATCCTCTGCGCCTAGAGGAGAGGCGATTCTACCATCACCATAGACAAAGGTTCTTTACTGTAAGAGCAGTGAGACTGTGGAACTCTCTGCCGCAGGAGGTTGTTATGGCGGACTCTATGTACATGTTCCCCATTATGGGGATAAAACATTTATTTAATTCTTAAAGGTTGGACTTGATGGACTTGCGTCTCCTTCCAGCCTTATATACTATGATACTATGATAATGTTTTCATACATTTACAAAAATTAAAACCTCCTGTACAAAAATTATTTTTTTGATTTTGCCAAATTCTGGCGCTAATAACTTTTTTATACTTTGGTGTACGGAGCTGTGGGTGGTGTCATTGTTTGCGAAATTCGATAATATTTTCAATGATATCATTTTTAGGACTGTACAACCTTTTGTTCACTTTTTATAGATTTTTTTATATTTTTCAAAATGGCAAAAAAGTGCCATTTTCGACTTTGGGCGCTATTTTCCGTTACGGGGTTAAACGCACTGGAAAACCGTTATCATATTTTGATAGATTGGACATTTTTGAACGCGTTGATACTTAACGTGTTTATGATTTTTACTGTTTATTTATATTTATGTCAGTTCTAGGGAAAGGGGGGTGATTTGAAATTTTAGGTTTTTTTATTATAATTTTTTTTTTTTTTTTTAATTTTATTTTTACTATTTTTCAGACTCCCTAGGGTACTTTAACTCTAGGTTGTCTGATCGATCCTATCATATACTGCCATACTACAGTATGGCAGTATATGGGGATTTTCCTCCTCATTCATTACAATGTGCTATCAGCACATTGTAATGAAGGGGTTAAAACGAAATAGCCTCGGTCTTCAGAAGACCCGAGGCTACCATGGAGACGGATCGCCGCCCCCCGATGACGTCACGGGGAGCGGCGATCCCAGGTAAGATGGCGGAGCCCATGCGCCGCTATCTTTTTGAGGCTGCCGGCAGCTTTGCCGGCAGCCATCGCTGTGAAAACACCCGTGATCGGTGCTAGCAATATGCAGCAAAGACTTACCAGCTATGGAGAGGGCTCAGCCTGTGAGCCCTCTCCATGCAGCGCGACCCGACCGCCACCGTGAATACACGGCGGGCGGTCGCAAAGTGGTTGAAAATGGTAGTAATGAAAACATCATCTCATCCTGCAAAAAAATGACACCTTACACAGCTTTATACACTGAAGTATGAAAAAGTTATTGGCCTCAAAATTAAGATTTCTTTTTCTCTAAAAGATTGAAATTATTTAATCTGATAAAACGTAATAATAACTATATAAATCTGTTATCGTCATGATCATACAGAGTCAAAGAATAAATTGGAGGTGTTATTTGGACCACACCATGAAAGCTGTAAAAACAGGGACCAAAAGAAAAAGGCGCAACGTGTACTTTTGGTCAATTTTACCACATTTTGAATTTTTTTTTCTGCTTCCAAGTACAAAGCATAAAATATTTAATACCATCACTAGCAAGTAAAATTTGTTATACAGTAAACAAGTCCTTATACAGCCCTGTATGCGGAAATATAAAAAAAGATATGTCATTTTTTTAATGTGGGTAATGGAAAATAGAAACACATAAATGAAATAGGGCTTTGTCCTTAAAGGGGTTTTCTCACAAATCAAAGTTTAGCCCACAGGATAGGGTCTAACTTGCTGATTGGTGGCTGTCTAAGGGATGAGACCCCCACAGATCACAAAAACGAGGATTCCAATGGGGTCCCAGTTACCTCAGTTGAACCCACCGTCGCTCCCAAAGGGTAATGGAGCAGATGGCTGCGCATGACCATTCTGCTCCATACATATTAATAGAGCTAGCCCAACAATTCTGCCCCACTTATTATTTCTGCCCCATGGTTCTTTTTTTGGGCGCACGAACTGTGTAATGTAATACACTGAGCGTAACGTCCATGCCTAAATGTCGCACCATCCACAGTTGGCGGAATAAATGGCGTTTTATTGTGTGTGAACTGTGGCTTACTGCTTGTGCTTGGATTAACTGAGCCACACCCTGCTGTTTGCATTTCAGCCCTGCCCAGCCAGGGTTACTAGCCTGATGGACAGTTTCCCCAGTGTGCTGCTGGAGGTGTGTCCTGTATTCCGGTTACCTGTTTAGTCCGGATATATCTGCCGTGGAGCTGATGCCGGCTTAGCTCTTGATCGAAGCCGAACCAGCATCAGGATACACGGGGTGCCGGCTGTAGCTAACACCCCCAACACCCCAGTGTAACATCCACGGACAGAGTGTGCTTCAATCGCGGGTATTTAACCCGTTAAATGCAGTGGTCAGCGTGATTGCGGCATTTAACATGCCTTCCAGGGGTCTTTCCCCCATGATGCCCATCCCCCCCCCCCCCCCCGCGCTGTCTTCGGGGGGCGACAATTGTTGATATGGCAGCTCTGGGGTCCGTTCAGGAAAGATGATGTCTCCGACGTCATCTTAAAGTCAGAGTGTCAGTCTATTCATGCGCATAGGCTTACACTGCTAATACCCTGCAATATAAAGGTATTGCAGAGTATTATCATGAACAAGCAATCAGATGATTGCTTCTTCATGCACCATAGTGTAAATAGTAAAAAAGTAAAAAAAAATGTTTTTCAATAAAAAATAAAGCACTAAATCAATAAAAATGCCCATAATCCCCATAACTTATAAAGAGACATAAAATGCAAAAAACTGTCTAAATCATAACAAACCCCACATATATAGTATCACCGCACCCATAACAACCCGTAGAGTAAAAGTAAATAATTATTGAACCCTCATGATTAACATCACCAAAAAAACCTGCCAAAAATTATGAATTTTACCTATTGAATACCACAAAAAATGCATTAAAAGGTGAACAAAAAAAAAACATATGTACTTCAGAATAATCCTGTTGCAAAGTACACCATATCCCACAAAAAACAAGCCATCAACCAGCTCCATAGCCAAAAAGTTAAAATGTTATGCCACTTTGAAGGCGGCGATTTTTCCCCACATTAGTGTTTTATTTGGCAAATTTAGTAAAACGTAAGAAAAAATATTCAAGTCTGGTATCCACATAATCGTATAGACCCCCAGAACACAGCAAGAAATGAATGCTTTTTAACTCCTGTCCTCAAAAAACAATAGGGGATACCAACCCCAAAATGGTAACACTGGAAAAACCATATCTTGCCGCAAAAAAAATGCCACCACATGGCCACCATAACTAAAAAGCTAGAATTTTATAGCCTACAAAAGGGGCCAATGAGAAAACGAAAATCTTGACAGCTGCAAGTCCCTCCTTCCCTTCTGCGCCCCTCTGTGTGCCCATAAAACAAGTAATTGTCACATGTGGGGGGTCTCTGTTCTTGGGAGAAATTGAATAACCAATTGTAAGGTGGGTTTTCTCTTTTTATCTTTTGAAAATGTGTAAATTTTAGGGCTAAATGAACGTATAACTGGCACAATTTTACCATTCTAAATTTCACCTCCATTTTGATTCAATTACTATGAAGATCTCAAGGGGTTAACAATAGAGATGAGCGAACATGCTCGTCCGAGCTTGATGCTCGGTCGAGCATTAGGGTACTCGAAACTGCTCGTTACTCGGACGAATACTTCGCCCGCTCGAGAAAATGGCAGCTCCCGCCGTTTTGCTTTTTGGCGGCCAGAAACAGAGCCAATCACAAGCCAGGAGACTCTGCACTCCACCCAGCATGACGTGGTACCCTTACACGTCGATAGCAGTGGTTGGCTGGCCAGATCAGGTGACCCTGGGATAGACTAGCCGCTGGCCGCGCTGCTCGGATCATTCTGTCTCTGGATGCCGCTAGGGAGAGAGCTGCTGCTGGTCAGGGAAAGCGTTAGGGTGTTCTATTAGCTTACTGTTAGGCAGGAGTGATTCTCAAAGAACCCAACAGCCCTTCTTAGGGCTACAATAACGTTCTACTTTTTTTATTTTAATTTGCATCTTTTACCATTTTGTGAGGAATTAGCAGGGGGACTTGCTACCGTTGTGTTTAGCTCTTAGTGGCACACATATCCATAGCAAAGACCGAAGTGGGAAAATTCAGTAGGGGTTGGATTTCTATTAGGCAATAACTCAGTGTCATCTCATCTGGCATAGTAGTGTGCTTCCTTTGATACTTGGCTAGAAAATAGCCATAGGAGAATACAAACAGCTTCTTGAAGCCTACAGTAGCGTTCTATATATTTGATTTCTGGTTGATCTGCTGGTGGCTGTAGTTTCTGCAGTGCATGTACTTGCCAATTCTGAGCAATTTGTAGTGAGACTTGCGACCGCTGTGTTCTGCGCTTAGTGGCGCACATATCCATAGCAAAGGCCGAAGTGGCAAAATTCAGTAGGGGTTGGATTTCTATTAGGCAATAACTCAGTGTCATCTCATCTGGCATAGTAGTGTGCTTCCTTTGATACTTGGCTAGAAAATAGCCATAGGAGAATACAAACAGCTTCTTGAAGCCTACAGTAGCGTTCTATATATTTGATTTCTGGTTGATCTGCTGGTGGCTGTAGTTTCTGCAGTGCATGTACTTGCCAATTCTGAGCAATTTGTAGTGAGACTTGCGACCGCTGTGTTCTGCGCTTAGTGGCGCACATATCCATAGCAAAGGCCGAAGTGGCAAAATTCAGTAGGGGTTGGATTTCTATTAGGCAATAACTCAGTGTCATCTCATCTGGCATAGTAGTGTGCTTCCTTTGATACTTGGCTAGAAAATAGCCATAGGAGAATACAAACAGCTTCTTGAAGCCTACAGTAGCGTTCTATATATTTGATTTCTGGTTGATCTGCTGGTGGCTGTAGTTTCTGCAGTGCATGTACTTGCCAATTCTGAGCAATTTGTAGTGAGACTTGCGACCGCTGTGTTCTGCGCTTAGTGGCGCACATATCCATAGCAAAGGCCGAAGTGGCAAAATTCAGTAGGGGTTGGATTTCTATTAGGCAATAACTCAGTGTCATCTCATCTGGCATAGTAGTGTGCTTCCTTTGATACTTGGCTAGAAAATAGCCATAGGAGAATACAAACAGCTTCTTGAAGCCTACAGTAGCGTTCTATATATTTGATTTCTGGTTGATCTGCTGGTGGCTGTAGTTTCTGCAGTGCATGTACTTGCCAATTCTGAGCAATTTGTAGTGAGACTTGCGACCGCTGTGTTCTGCGCTTAGTGGCGCACATATCCATAGCAAAGGCCGAAGTGGCAAAATTCAGTAGGGGTTGGATTTCTATTAGGCAATAACTCAGTGTCATCTCATCTGGCATAGTAGTGTGCTTCCTTTGATACTTGGCTAGAAAATAGCCATAGGAGAATACAAACAGCTTCTTGAAGCCTACAGTAGCGTTCTATATATTTGATTTCTGGTTGATCTGCTGGTGGCTGTAGTTTCTGCAGTGCATGTACTTGCCAATTCTGAGCAATTTGTAGTGAGACTTGCGACCGCTGTGTTCTGCGCTTAGTGGCGCACATATCCATAGCAAAGGCCGAAGTGGCAAAATTCAGTAGGGGTTGGATTTCTATTAGGCAATAACTCAGTGTCATCTCATCTGGCATAGTAGTGTGCTTCCTTTGATACTTGGCTAGAAAATAGCCATAGGAGAATACAAACAGCTTCTTGAAGCCTACAGTAGCGTTCTATATATTTGATTTCTGGTTGATCTGCTGGTGGCTGTAGTTTCTGCAGTGCATGTACTTGCCAATTCTGAGCAATTTGTAGTGAGACTTGCGACCGCTGTGTTCTGCGCTTAGTGGCGCACATATCCATAGCAAAGGCCGAAGTGGCAAAATTCAGTAGGGGTTGGATTTCTATTAGGCACTAACTCAGTGTCATCTCATCTGGCATAGTAGTGTGCTTCCTTTGATACTTGGCTAGAAAATAGCCATAGCAATAGGATAGGATTGTTTGGTTTTAAAAACTCAAAAAAAAACAAAAAACACAAAAAAAAAAAAAAACACAAAAAAACACAAAAAAAAACAAAAAGAAGTAAAAAAAAAAAAAAAGTTATAACTCTCATTTTAAAAATGTTTAACCCGAGGGCTAGGGGTAGAGGACGAGGGCGGGGACGTGGGCGTCCAACTACTGCAGGGGTCAGAGGCCGTGGTCCTGGGCGGGGTGAGACACCACCTGCTGATGAGGGAGCAGGGGAACGCCGCAGAGCTACACTCCCTAGGTTCATGTCTGAAGTTACTGGGACTCGTGGTAGAGCACTGTTGAGGCCAGAACAGTGCGAACAGGTGATGTCGTGGATTGCTGACAATGCTTCGAGCAATTTGTCCACCACCAGTCAGTCTTCCACGCAGTCCACCCATGTCACCGAAATCCCCACTCCTCCAGCTCCTGCACCTCAGCCTCCTCCCCCCCAGTCTGCCCCCTCCCAGGAAAATTTGCCATTTGAACCGGCATACTCTGAGGAACTGTTTTCTGGACCCTTCCCACAGTCACAAACCACTTGTCCGGTTGCTGCTGAGCAATTTTCCGATGCCCAGGTTTTCCACCAGTCACAGTCTGTGGGTGATGATGACCTTCTTGACGTAGTGGAAGTGTGTAAAGAGTTGTCCGACGATGAGGAGACACGGTTGTCAGACAGTGTGGAAGTTGTTGTCAGGGCAGGAAGTCCGAGGGGGGAGCAGACTGAGGGATCGGAGGATGATGAGGTGACAGACCCAAGCTGGGTTGAGAGGCCGGGTGAACACAGTGCTTCTGAGACGGAGGAGAGTCCTCGACCTGAACAGGTTGGAAGAGGCAGTGGTGGGGCCAGACGGAGAGGCAGGGCCAGAGCTGGTGCATCAGCGCCACTGTCAACTAGTGAAGCTCCCGTGGTGAGGGCTCTTGCGGCGAGGGCTAGATCTTCAGAAGTGTGGAGGTTCTTTAAGGAAACACCGGATGACCGACGGACTGTGGTGTGCAACATTTGCCAAACCAGGCTCAGCAGGGGTTCCACCACTACTAGCTTAACTACCACCAGTATGCGCAGGCATATGAATGCTAAGCACCCCACTCAGTGGCAACAAGCCCGTTCACCTCCGGCCGTGCACACCACTGCTCCTTCCCCTGTGTCAGCTGCTAGTCAGCCCCCTGCCCAGGACCCTGGCACAAAAACCCCATCGTCGCCTCCACGATCCTCCACAGCATCCACCAGCGTTCAGCTCTCCATACCCCAGACGCTGGAGCGGAAACGCAAATATAGTGCAACCCACCCGCACGCCCAAGCCCTTAATGTGCACATCTCCAGATTGCTTAGCCTGGAGATGCTGCCCTATAGGCTAGTAGAGACCGAGGCCTTTCGCAACCTCATGGCGGCGGCCGCCCCTCGGTATTCGGTCCCCAGCCGCCACTACTTTTCCCGATGTGCCGTCCCAGCCCTGCACCAGCAAGTGTCAGACAACATCATCCGTGCCCTGACCAACGCCGTTTCTGACAAGGTCCACCTGACCACGGACACGTGGACGAGTGCTGCCGGGCAGGGCCACTATATATCGCTGACGGCACATTGGGTTAACTTGGTGGAGGCTGGGACCGAGTCTGACCCTGGGGCTGCTCATATACTGCCGACGCCGAGGATTGCGGGGCCTACCTCGGTCCAGGTGTTTCAGGCCTACTATGCCTCCTCCTCCTCCACCTCCTCCTCCGAACTACCATCCGTGGGCACGGCGCCATCAGTCGGTAGCTCTAGGCACAGCAGCAGTGCCGTCGCTAAGCGACAGCAGGCGGTGCTCAAACTGCTGAGCCTAGGCGACAAAAGGCACACCGCCCAAGAGCTATTACAGGGCATCACGGCGCAGACTGATCTGTGGCTGGCACCGCTGAACCTCAAGCCGGGAATGGTTGTGTGTGACAACGGCCGTAACCTGGTGGCGGCTCTGCAACTCGGCAGACTGACACATGTGCCATGCCTGGCCCATGTGTTAAATCTGATAGTGCAGCGTTTCCTCAAGACAGACCCCAATCTGTCTGATTTGCTCACGAAGGTGCGCCGCATCTGTGCGCATTTCAGGAAGTCCAGCCCAGATGCTGCCACTCTCAGGGCAGCGCAGCGCCGCCTCCAACTGCCCGCTCACCGACTGTTGTGCGACGTGCCCACGAGGTGGAATTCAACACTGACCATGTTATCCAGAGTTTACCAGCAGCGCAGAGCGATTGTAGACTGCCAGATGTCAACTTCCACCAGAACTGGTAGTCAGGTCAGTCAGCTTCCTCAAGTCTACAATGAGGAGTGGACGTGGATGTCTGATATCTGTCAGGTGCTGAGTAACTTTGAGGAGTCAACACAGATGGTCAGTGGCGATGCCGCCATCATCAGCCTCACCATCCCGCTGCTTGGCCTGTTGAAAAACTCTCTGGTCAGCATGAAGTCGGAAGCTTTGCGCTCGTCACAAGAGACGGGGGAAGAATATTCCCTTGTTGATAGCCAAAGCACCCTGAGGTCTGTTTCTCAGCGCATATCGGAGGAGGTGGAGGTGGAGGAGGATGAGGAGGAAGAGGAGGAGAATGTTGGCGAGACACAAGAGGGGACCATTGTTGAGTCCTTCACTGTTCAGCGTGTATGGGCAGAAGAAGAGGAGTTGGAGGAGTTGGAGGAGGAGGAAATGGACAGTCAGGCCAGTGAGGGGAGTGAATTCTTACGCGTTGGTACTCTGGCGCATATGGCAGATTTCATGCTAGGCTGCCTATCCCGTGACCCTCGCGTTCAAAGAATTTATTCCAGCACCGATTACTGGGTGTTCACTCTCCTGGACCCACGGTACAAGCAAAATCTTTCCACTCTCATCCCTGCAGAGGAAAGGAGTGTGAGAATGCATGAATACCAGCAGGCCCTGGTGCACAAGCTGAAACAGTATTTCCCTTCTGACAGCGCTAGCGGCAGAGTGCGTAGTTCTGCGGGACAAGTAGCGAGGGAGAGTAGGCGAGCAGGCAGCTTGTCCAGCACTGGCAAGGGTACGCTTTACAAGGCTTTTGCCAGCTTTATGTCACCCCAGCAAGACACTGTCACCTGTCCCCAGTCTCGGCAGAGTAGGGCTGATCTTTACAGAAAGATGGTGAGGGAGTACGTAGCTGACCATACCATCGTCCTAAATGATCACACAGCTCCCTACAACTACTGGGTTTCAAAGCTGGACATGTGGCACGAACTGGCGCTGTACGCCTTGGAGGTTCTTGCCTGCCCTGCCGCTAGCGTCTTGTCCGAGCGGGTTTTCAGTGCAGCTGGTGGCATCATCACCGATAAGCGTACACGCCTGTCGACTGACAGCGCTGACAGGCTGACGCTTATTAAAATGAATAAAGGCTGGATTTCTCAGAATTTCCAATCTCCACCAGGTGAAGGAAGCTCAACCTGAATAATTGATCCACTCCTCCTCCTCCTCCTCATTTTCCTCCTTCTCCTCCTCTTTGTACAGTAAAGCAGAGGAAAATGGCTATTTTTTGACAGGGCCCACTGGCTCTTGCTATAGTACTTCATGCATTTAATTTTTCTGGAGGGCCACCTACCCGGTCCTCTGTTTGAAACAATTTTTGTGAGTGCCACATACAGGCACTCAATCTATTCCATTTTTCTGGAGGGCCACCTACCCGGTCCTCTGTTTTAAAAAATTTTTGGGACTGCCACATACAGGCACTCAATCTATTCCATTTTACTGGAGGGCCACCTACCTGCTCCTCTGGTTTGAAACATTTTTGGGACTGCCACATACAGGCACTCAATCTATTCCATTTTACTGCAGGGCCACCTACCTGCTCCTCTGGTTTGAACAATTTTTGGGACTGCCACATACAGGCACTCAATCTATTCCATTTTACTGGAGGGCCACCTACCTGCTCCTCTGGTTTGAAACATTTTTGGGACTGCCACATACAGGCACTCAATCTATTCCATTTTACTGCAGGGCCACCTACCTGCTCCTCTGGTTTGAACAATTTTTGGGACTACCACATACAGGCACTCAATCTATTCCATTTTACTGCAGGGCCACCTACCTGCTCCTCTGGTTTGAACAATTTTTGGGACTGCCACATACAGGCACTCAATCTATTCCATTTTACTGGAGGGCCACCTACCTGCTCCTCTGGTTTGAAGAATTTTTGGGACTGCCACATACAGGCACTCAATCTATTCCATTTTACTGGAGGGCCACCTACCTGCTCCTCTGGTTTGAAACATTTTTGGGACTGCCACATACAGGCACTCAATCTATCCCATTTTACTGGAGGGCCACCTACCTGCTCCTCTGGTTTGAAAAATGTTTGGGACTGCCACATACAGGCACTATCCAAATTAAATTGTCTCCATAGCAGCCTCCACACGTTGTCTCCATTGCTACCTCCAAAAGTCGTCCATATAGCTGCCTCCATACATCGTCCCTTTATCAAACGAGGTGTGTCAGGCAGAAATTTGGGTTGTTTTCATGGATTCCACATCAAAGTTGTTAACTTTGTCGCCACCCTGCTGTGTTATCCACAAAATATACTGGCAAACTTTTACCATTTAGGGATATTATTTCAGCGCTTCTTGCGCATCTGTTTACATTCCCCTCACCCGGCATATCCTAAACTTATAAGAACGCTACTACACTTGATCTTATACAAAAGGTTCTTAGAAGTGCTGTTTGGGGAGTAGCCTAGAGACAGGGGCTTGGATTGGCGAAAGCTCGCCTGGCAGCGGAACGCCAGCTCCATGCGCATCATGCGCTTCTTGCGCATCTGTTTACATTCCCCTCACCCGCCATATCCCAAACTTATAAGAACGCTACTACACTTAACTTGGTGCAGGCTGGGACCGAGTCTGACCCTGGGGCTGGTCATATACTGCCGACGCAGAGAATTGCGGGGCCTACCTCGGTCCAGGTCTCAAAGGCCTACTATACCTCCTCCCACCCCTCCTCCACCTCCTCCTCCTCCGAATTACCATCCGTGGGCATGGCGCCATCAGTCGGTAGCTCTAGGCACAGCAGCAGTGCCGTCGCTAAGCGACAGCAGGCGGTGCTGAAACTGCTGAGCCTAGGCGATAAAAGGCACACCGCCCAAGAGCTATTACAGGGCATTCCACATCAAAGTTGTTAACTTTGTCGCCACCCTGCTGTGTAATCCACAAAATATACTTGCAAACTTTTACCATTTAGGGATATTATTTCAGCGCTTCTTGCGCATCTGTTTACATTCCCCTCACCCGCCATATCCTAAACTTATAAGAACGCTACTACACTTGATCTTATACAAAAGGTTCTTAGAAGTGCTGTTTGGGGAGTAGCCTATAGACAGGGGCTTGGATTGGCGAAAGCTCGCCTGGCAGCGGAGCGCCAGCTCCATGCCAAGATCCAACTAACATAGTTTTAACTGCAGCACCTTTAATCTACTACTAGTTCACTGCCTCCATACATGGTCCCCTTATCAAACGAGCTGTGTCAGGCAGAATTTTGGGTTGTTTTCATGGCTTCCATGTTAACTTTGTCGCCACCCTGCTGTGTAATCCACAAAATATACTGGCAAACTTTTATCATGTACCGATATTATTTGAGCGCTTCTTGCTCACCTCCTTTGGTTCCTCTCTGCCACCCATTGGTTTGAAGCCTGAGTCCATTTAGGGTATGTCGCCATGACACTCTCTAGCCTGCTGCCGCTGCCTCTGCATGCCGTCCCCTATAGTGTCAGGGTCAATTATTGGATGTTTTAGATGCTATCTAGCTTCATTCTGTCACTCTGTCATGGCCATGCTGTTGCCCATAATTTTGGCATAATGGTGCGATTAGGCAGCCTCAGAGGCATCCATGCATGCTGCCCCTGCTGTTTCCTGTCCATTTCCGTGGTGTTTCCATCCTTTTCTGAGGTTCCCAGGTGTTTGGCCAAGCTTCCCTGTGCAGAGCCTTGGTCCCCTTGAAAAATGCTCGAGTCTCCCATTGACTTCAATGGGGTTCGTTATTCGAGACGAGCACTCGAGCATCGGGAAAAGTTCGTCTCGAATAACGAGTACCCGAGCATTTTAGTGTTCGCTCATCTCTAGTTAACAATCTTCCTTAAAGCTGTTTCTGATAGTTTGAGGGGTGCAGATTTGAAAATGGGTAGATTATACAGGGTTTTTTTTTGTGATAAATGTGTAAAATTTCATTCAAAACAGTATTTATAGCCAAAATTTAAATTCTAAAAATACGGAAACCAATATTCGATTTGTAAGCCGCATGACATCAAAAAAATTATCCAGACATTTAAAAAAAAACTATGAAAATGTAAAGTAGACATATAGGAAATGTTATTCGGCAATTTATGTAGGTGGTAAATCTATCTGCCTGAAAACGCAATGATTTTGAATTTCAAAAATGAAGTACAACATTTGGGGAAAAACAATCTCAGAATCGTTTTGACAAGTAACAGAGTACAAAAGTTATAACCACATAAAGCGACGCAAGTCAGAATACAAAAAATGGGGCTGAGCCTTAAGCTATAAACTGGTTGCGTCCTTAAGGGGTTAAAATACTCTTAGCATTGAAAACATATTCAAAAGTTGTAAAAAATTACTCCACACACATCTCAGTACACCAAAATATGAAAAAGTTATAAGTGCCAGAAGAATTTATTTTTGTGCAGTAGGTTTTCATTTTTGTAAATGTATGAGAATATGAGAATGTAAGAAAAGTTGTAAGCTCCACTCCCGAGCAGGCATAGGAAAAACTTTAGAAGGGGTTGCAGAACAATTTGTGACTTTTGTATGACTTCTTTTTCTATGAGTAGCAAAAACCCACAGATTCTAAAATAAATCAAACAACTCCAAAAACTGGAAAAAAAAGGTACAGACACAAATATCCAGGATAAAATGTTTAATAATCTACCATCAATGAAGTCCTATTAAGAACCAATAAAATAATACTGGTAATAAGATTATGATTCTATAGTCATTTGTATTTGTACTACACATAAAGCAGGTTTTTTGTAGGCAAAAGACAAATATTTGACCTTATTTACACAGAACTGTAACAGGACTTGTGCAGAAAAACATGGGAACATGGATCTGTCTAGAGGGTTAAAGTGGTCTAGTCATTTCTTGCTGTCTGAGTTTGTAATGGGTTCACAGGCCCCAAGTGAAAGTAATACTCTCTCCATGGCCAGGTGTGAGGCAGGGCTGTAATTCAGAGGTCCGGATGCATTGCACACATCCGCTTGGGAGGCATTCAGCAGTGACAATAATCAAACTATTCTGTAAGCCATTTCATTAAATACTGCGCAGCGATGGAGGTGGCTGCCCGGATCACACTGCCAGGCATCTGCTACCTGAACAGTTCAAAGAACTGAGCACTCAGTTTAGTTTACAACATGAAAGGGGCGTTTGAAGCAAATGTTGAGGACAAGGGGGGTGCTTATACTTTCTTAGCATATGTTACATTACCTGGTTGTAGAAGAAAAAAAAGAAGAAGTAGTCAAACAGACAAAGGTTTTAAGGTCCAGCTATTCCCTCACTCAATGTTACACTCTATTTCCCATTCACAATCATGCTTGCAGAAGTCCCTGGCCTGAATACAGTAAGCTGTTTCCTTTTGTCTGCTGACTCCTTGCCTGCAAGAGAGACACACAAAGCACTTCAAAGGCTCATTCAGCTGCTATTCTGGCAATTAATCGGCAAAGTCCCACTCGGTTTGTTAAATGAGGATATGAAATTCCTTCTGACAATATGGAGTGTTGCAGGTCTTAGCGGTTTTTTAAAGGACCCACACGGAATATCCCTTGCAATGCACTTAAACAGGAACAACAGGATTCTCACAATTATTGAACAGTCCTTTAAAGAATAAATACATCAGGTTTCAAAGAATACATTAACTCTACTCCTTCCACATAGGGAATGTTGTCTATATTTTAGCAATATAGTAAGGTGCAAACGCATACTTTTCTTATGTTATTCGATGCCCTACCCCAAGTTTGTTTTCTTTTAAACCTCCGTTCAGCAATTATTCACTTTAATCCTATGCATAGTGTATCTTTATCTTCACATGCCTTAATTATATAGAAGTGGCTAATTATTTATGAATGCCCAGTCATTTTTAATTGGTGTATGCATTTAATATCAACATATTTCTCTACATAAATATAACATGAAAAAAAAACATTATATGAATACAATGCTTAGGATAGGTGATCAGTTTAAGACTGATGAGGGTACAACATCCCCGTCAGCTGTCGGATATGGTTGCAGCCCTCCGACAGCATTTTCACATTACAGGCCAGTGACGACACATTCATTCAGTGAATGAGACTGAAATACCAAATACAACCACTGTAGTATGTTTGGCGATGTGATAAGAAGTACAAAGACCTCAGCGGACATATGAGCACTGCAGTCTGCTTCTTTTCCAGGACTGAGACAACCTCTAGGGCAGTGGTGGTGAACCTATGGCACGGGTTCCAGAGGTGGCACAGATAGAATATTGTTGGAGCTCCTGCTCTGGGAACCCTGATTGTTCCTCTTCGAGGACCCATAATCCATGTTCTCCATCATCTTTCTATTGTATTGGTGAACTCAGGGCACCAATACTATTGAAACCTGTGATTCAGTAGGAATTAATAAGTTACTGCTTAAATGGTCATGTTGGCATTTTGCGATATATAAGTGGGTTTTGGTTATACTTTGGGCACTCTGTCACCAAAAGATTTGCCATCACTGCTCTAGGGTGTTTTGTGGAATAGGGAATCACTGTTAGATGGTGCAAATATCAAAAAACCTGCTGAATAGCTGATTGAAAGGCCAGTGGTCTTTACCAAAAAGAGTGTATTCTTTACTGTATTTTATACACATCTTATTGGCTCTGTTTGATATTACATCCAAGCCCTATGATTAAGCTGAAGTGAGCTGCACTACAAGGAGACTGATCCCACAAATCAAATATTTAACCAGGATAAACCATCAATATTGTATTAACACATGGTTTTATGTACCAATAGTTATCTTAGGTAACATCACAGTGCCGTCACGGGTGTATTGAGAGTGTTCACAGGTTATTAAAGGGAACCTGTCACCAGGGACCTCATTTTCACTAAAGACAGGTTGCAGAAGCCTAACACACCTGCAGTGCAAATATGCCTCTCTGCTTTTTATAAGCATTTGCATTACAATATAATTGTGTGTTCTAACTTACCTTGCACCCTGACAAAATACTGGGGTGATCACAGGGGTTGGGCTTTGGTGTGGATGCATTTCAAAAAACAACATGTGACATGTCTGTGTTACTCACTCCTCAGCCCCCACTTTTGTGCTCCTGTACAGCTCCTCCCTCCTGCTCCTTCACAGAGGTAACAGCCTGGTCAGCCTGACATCAGTGGGGGAGGGAGAAGTGGGGGTGTTTGCTGCCCATTATTGCCTGGCGTATAAGTCAACACCAGAATTCTGAAAAGACATTTGGAGGTTAAAAGTTATCTTTTTATATGGTAACTCACTGCTGATACCATTGTTTAGTTGGCCACTCTCTTGCACTATCTATGTTAAACACCTGCTGGATATTATTACTTAATTGAGCTCTCTCTTAGTTTAGTTTATGTGGCATTCTATTGGCACGTGAGGTAGATATATCTTATCATTTGACTAATATGTTAGAATTGCAAATTCACAAATTTCTGAGCAATGGGAAATCTGCACACTATTTAGCGATTTTTTTTTCAGTACCCCCAAGCAGGGCTTGCTTTATTTCAGTTTTTAAGATGTTTTTAGATGTTTTGGTACATGTTAATCACAATGACTATTGCATTGAAACTTGAACTGAACAGATAAACTGAGTTCAGTTCTGGTTGCTAATCTTTCAGGCCGGACGTCCCAGCCAGCACACGCTGAGAGTATGATGTGAGTTGGTCGCATCACACTAGCTACAGTGTAAAGGGCCTTAGAATAACAAGCACAGGTCCAATTTAACACAAGGTAAAACACCTATGACAAATTAGGCAAAGAAAGAAGCCAAACAAGAAAGTGAACTAACAGGAAAACTTGTAATGGAGCAGATATGCCTGCTATGTGTGTGGGCAGTGTGGTGGTACTGATTGTGAGGATTTCTGTGCTGTAAATCATCAGTCTGATGAAGCTGCAAGCCATCCCTAGTATCAGAGTTCAGGATCATGCAGCAAACTTACCAAATCCTTCAGTACAGGTTCTCTACACATGTACCTGCAAAAAACACATACTGTACTAGAGAGACCTGATCATTTACAACAGCAATAAGGTGGATAAGTGAACTAGCTCCTGGGAATGTGCATGCAACATCAAAACTTTGAGATATCTCTTGAATACACATTACTTTTGTGTTTAGAGTCAGCAGAAGTCCCACTAATTGCATCTCCTTTATTAGTGAAATCCTTACAGTAGGCACTAAATCTAAATTCCCTTTCAATAAATTGAATTATTAAACCATCACATTCACCATTTTATTTCCTGCAAAAGAAGAGATTTCGTTCCACTGGGATTCACAAATATTGGCCATGGTATTGACTGACCATTGCACTCTACAATTACATTGCAATCAGATCAAAAAGCACCAAAAAAGTTCTCATTATACCTCTCAGACATTAATTTAGGCATTTTTTTATGTGTATCCTATTAAGTACGCTAAGTGCTTTTTGATAATTGCTCTTTGTAGTTTTAGAGCACTTCAGACTATTCCCAGTTCAATTTCTTCTTTTATCTGATGTTTGAAATATTGATTTCTGACAGATAAAAGCAAACATTATTATCTCTGCGACATACAATGAGAAAGCAGAGCCTTGGCTCCCAATACCTCTGGGACCAGTCATATTTGAAACACCCTTTGGTTTATTACATTTCGTCAACAGAATTTACTTACCGCTTGCTGGGATTTATGTAAGAAACAAGTGGAGTAATTGCCCCCACAATATTACCAATTGCTGGGACAATTTTGCATTTAGTGAGATAAAAGCAGGCTCTCCCTTGATGGCTGCAGTGATTGTAACGGATTTAACGGCTGTCAGCTGGCAGCACATAAGTGTGATTTATCTTCGTCCCCGTTCCTTGTATCTGAGTATTGAGAGTCTGCATTCAAATGCAAGATTGTGTCACAATCTTGTGTTGCAATTACATGAAGCACATCTTTGATATGCAGTGTGTTTCATTCTTATGACTAGAGCTTCTGTAATATTACTTCTTTAGCTTACAGTTCTGAAACACTCTAGTGTCTGGTATTCTTCAATTTTAATTTTCTCACATGCAAATGATCATATATATGTATAATTGTTATGTAGTTATGGTTGTGCTAGGCTAGGCCCTAAGGATGAATCACCAAAATATGTATAATACACCCTTAGAAATGCATAGATACATATTGTACTATTGCACATAAGGATACTTCCATTGGAGCTGAAGTTAGGCTAACAATTAGGAGATACAGAAAGTGATAGCACAGCAATGAGGGTCCTTCTCTATCTGCATTATTAAAGGCATCATAACATTATTTTTCACAGACTCCACAAGGATCAGTTTATGATCTGCTCCATCACATGCCCTACTATCCTATAAGCACAATTAAGTAGCACAATGCCAATGCTATGCTATGATATGTGACCAGTAGTTTTAGCCAGTATTCTTGCACATCTTGTTTTAGTTGCACCAATTGTTCAAATACACCACAAAGAATGAGTTTTTTGTGACATCCTTCACATTTTCCATTTTAAATTGTACCTTTTTTCAGTTTTTGTCTATTTTACCTGTTATTTCCTGCATTGCCCACTTTTGCTTAGGTTTAGCTCAGTTATAATCAGCAGTCCTAGGGGTTCAGTTTACTTATGCACAGGAAATTCAAAGTCCAGCACACAATGTTTTAGTTGAGTTGAGGTCAGGAGTTTGGGTCATTGCAACAACTTGATTCTTTAAGATGTTGTAGGGGCAGAAGTTTGAGTGGGCAACCCAGTATCGTAGTCAAAGTCAAGCAGGGGTAATGGATGAGATATAGAGATGAAGTTGAGCAACAACCCACAGTTTACAAACCGAGGAAACACAAACAGTGAGCAGGTAGAAACTATTGCAGAAACTTAATAGACCTTGCTTTTCAGGTAACTTCCTGTTAAGAAGAGGTGCCTTATGTCTGGCACAATAAGTAGGGACACATGCCATCCTTTTGCATATCAGACAATGAGAGAGAAGGAAGGACACATGCACATCTCTAGACATGATCGGTGTTCCAGAGAAGGTAACCCAGCTGTAAATTACTGGGTTATAATCGACTTACTAAATGCCAATCGAATACTAAAGCCCAGATGCTGTGGCAGCAGAAAAAAAAAATCTAAATTACCACTTCTCAAAGTGTGGTGCTGTAGCATTATGAGCAAACTTCACTTTTTTCTGTCTAAAGAACACTACTTCAGAACTCTTGTGATTTCTACCAATGAACGTTGCATCAAATGTATGTTGTGTTCTCAAGTTCTTTTTATAAAGAAGAAACTGCCCATGGAAATCACTTGAACAAACCATACTTGCTTAGGTTTGTTTCTATTTATACTTTCTTAAACTTGAACATTTAACATGTAGAGTCCTATTGAGTCTGAAATGTAGCTCTTCGGTTTTGGTTTGAACTCCTATGAGGCATTTGGACAACTTTATCAACTGTCCCAAATGTTTTCAATTTGAGGAATGGGTAGCAATAATTTATTTTCTGTGACTATTGCCTTGGCACTTGGCACTTGGCACACACGTCCAAACCAGTGAACTGCACAAACTTCTTCTGGCATGGAAGTGATCAAACTGGCAGATAATGTGTTAAATGGGGGCATTTGTTTATCCACATCTGGATGTACATCTGGATGTAACCCCTTAATGCTGCAGCCCTATTCCACTTTTGTGTTTTTACTGTTTTTATATGCCTCACTCCAAAAGCCATAACTTCTTTTATTTTTCCATTTATAGAGATATCATGGCTTGTTTTCTGAAGGACAAATTGTTCTTCCTATTGGCTTCATTTGTGTCAGCAATGTAAAGTGTAACACTATTTAGAAAACAGTTAGCGTTTTTAGAAGCAGGGATTCCTAACATGATTCTGATTTTGTGATGTTAAATCTAGGAAAAGCAGGTTTTCCAATTTTAAAGGGCATCCACCACCAGAATGAAGGATTGTAAACCAAATACACTGACATACTGGTGTGAGTCCCCACTCGCAGGATCCACTCTTCCTTAAGCTTCTTATGCCCTTGTTTTAAGAAAAAAAGGCTTTAAAGTTATGAAAATGAGCCTGAGGGGCTAAAGGCTCCATAGGTATTAATGGAACTTGGAGCCCCTCAAGTTCATTTGCATAATTGTAAAAGCCAGGGCATAAAAATCTTATAGAAGAACAGATCTGCCAGAGGGGCCACACCAGTATGTAAGCGTGCTTGGTTTACAATCCTTCATCCTAATGGTAGATGTCCTTTCATCTTTTCATAATTTAACGTTTAATATTTTTCACTGTTTTCAGGTGTTTTGCAAAACAACTGTAACAAAAGTTTTATGTTCTGATGAATACTAATAACTCAGAGGGTGTACTCTGTGTAAGAGCTATTAACACAAAACAAGATACATTTCCCATCCACATTATTTCTAATTTTAAATGTTTGAGAGAGGTTTTCAAATGTGCTCAGAATTTTTCCTTCACTCTTGCTATTATGAGAACAACTATAGGATAGACACAATCATTATATGTATATATAACACACTCCATCAGGAAGCAATTGCCTCTTCAAATGACCCCATATTTTATGGAGCTATAGACTGCAGAATAATCAGTGTTTGTGTGCAATAGATTTTTTTGTTTGTCTAATGATATTTTAAAGCTAAAGCAATTGCATAATATCCTAGTGTAATGTAAACATACACATATAAGAGATGGTTTAAAGAGGAAAAATGTGAAACTGTAAATTTAAAGAATGCACATTTTATGGTATTGTTATAAGTAGAATTATTTATTATTGATTGGTAATTTAAAATTAAAGTTTATCAGAATTTTATTTTTTTTAATTTGTTATTTAAATCCTCATAACCTGCAAACATGAATGCAAAAAAACTGCATAACAAGTATAAAAGAAACCCCATTCAAAATGGAGGCCCAAATTTTCAACTAAATATTCACAAAACTAAGTCAAAAGTTTAGCTAAGGGCCGCCACATAAACTTTCCTTGTGCCCATCAGTACCTTTTAGCAGCTAATATGACCAGTATATGCAGCACTAACAGCCAGTTTCAATAGTGTCTTCAAAAATTAGGAACAAAGGCCCAAACATGTGTTAGCTTAGATATAGTGGTTTAATTCTTTTTATTTCTATGTAAAGGTCTAAATATTGTCAGGTAAGATAAAGAACCTTGGCTCTATGTATGGTAGAATCTACTATAATATTGTTGGTATTGAAAATGTACAGTACAGAGTACTGAATACTAAAAGAATAGTAAATTATTTTTATTCCATCCCCTTATAAAGAATGGCCGGCCCATTATACAAGCTTCATCCTCCTAGACTGTAAGCTCTTGCGAGTAGGCCCCTCATTCTATTGTTTCATATGACTGTTATTACTCTGTAATGTCTTATTTTATTTGTACATGTTCTGTAAAGGACTACGGAATTTGACGGCACTATATAAATAAAGATTATTATTTTACTATACCTGCTCATTTTTCTATAGCCTCAGTTACCCAACTATGTTCTAATCTACTTCTATTTCTGACATGAAAGGTAAATGATATCCTAAGGTATGTGAAAAGGACTCAGAACTGTGTAATTGATCAGTGAAAAATGCATTGAACTTGCATTGCACTTGCATGTGCCTCAGAGTGCAATGCATTTTTGATGCTTCTCCATAGACTTGTATGGAGTGTTTTTTTAAAGCAGTGATTGCAAAAGTACAGCATTCTGAGATTTCAGTGAGCGTTAAAAAAAACGTGCATGTGTGCATAAGAAACAATGCAAGTCCGATCAAACTAACTAAATTCAATGGGTCAGAGTGCAGTGCTAGTTCTGCACGTCAAAAACACATGTATAACACGTGCATGAAAAGTGTGAAATGGGAACTAAGGAAAATGGGGGGGGGGGCTTGTCTGATAAACGATTAAACTGCCTGTAAAACGATTAAAATGTTTACACTCCAAAGTCTTCTAATATGATCAAAGTGTGGTACAGTCTCTTGTGACCCCCTCTGGTGTTTCGGCCAAACTGTGACCACTGCAACAGCTATTGGCCAGCCACTGCATTGCAAACCTTCAGCAGCTAGTTTAAAATATAACAATTTTGGGATGATGAACACAGTGATGTCATGGAATATGGAAAATGCACACACACAGCTTAAGTTAAAGCACAGGTATAATAAGGTAAGGGATTTGACAATACATGTACAATGCACCATGTAACATTAAAGAGGTTCCAGTGACTGTCGGTCTTGGGCACTCTCATTCCAGTGACTCTCAGTCTCGGGTACTCTCAATCCACTGTCTCTGTCACTTTGTCTATGGAGATATTTATCAGAAGTGTAAATATGGCAACCAACCCAAGCTTGTGTTTTATTTTTGCACAGTTGTTTAAAAAATTACAGCTGATCTCTAATTGGTTTCCATGGGCAACTGGAATAGTTTTAACTTCTACTCATTGCCTATAGGAACTAATCACAGCTCAGAGCTCATATTAATGACCTATGGCAGAACAGCAACCAATCACGGTTCAGCATCCAACTGCCACAGCCTCAGAAGCAGACAATGGCTCCTGTATATGGTTGTTAATAAGTGTATTTTGGAAAGCACAGGGTGAAAATGTTGTCTCAAAACTGAGTCACAGACAACAACAGTGCAAAATTTGGTGATTCAAATGCGCCGGTACATATTTGTTTAGTGGACATACATACAGACAAACACACACATACATACATTCAGCTTTATACACTCACTGGCCACTTTATTAGGTACACCATGCTAGTAACGGGTTGGACCCCCTGTTGCCTTCAGAACTGCCTCAATTCTTTGTGGCATAGATTCAACAAGGTGCTGGAAGCATTCCTCAGATTTTGGTCCATATTGACATGATGGCATCACACAGTTGCCGCAGATTTGTCGGCTGCACATCCATGATGCAAATCTCCCGTTCCACCACATCCCAAAGATGCTCTATTGGATTAAGATCTGGTGACTCTGGAGGCCATTTGAGTACAGTGAACTCATTGTCATGCTCAAGAAACCAGTCTGAGATGATTCCAGCTTTATGACATGGCGCATTATCCTGCTGAAAGTAGCCATCAGATGTTGGGTACATTGTGGTCATAAAGGGATGGACATAGTCAGCAACAATACTCAGGTAGGCTGTGGCGTTGCAACGATGCTCAATTGGTACCAAGGGGCCCAAAGAGTGCCAAGAAAATATTCCCCACACCATGACACCACCACCACCAGCCTGAACCGTTGATACAAGGAAGGATGGATCCATGCTTTCATGTTGTTGACGCCAAATTCTGACCCTACCATCCGAATGTCGCAGCAGAAATCAAGACTCATCAGACCAGGCAACGTTTTTCCAATCTTCTACTGTCCAATTTCGATGAGCTTGTGCAAATTGTAGCCTCAGTTTCCTGTTCTTAGCTGAAAGGAGTGGCACCTGGTGTGGTCTTCTGCTGCTGTAGCCCATCTGCCTCAAAGTTTGACGTACTGTGCGTTCAGAGATGCTCTTCTGCCTACCTTGGTTGTAACGGGTGGCAATTTGAGTCACTGTTGCCTTTCTATCAGCTCGAACCAGTCTGCCCATTCTCCTCTGACCTCTGGCATGAACAAGGCATTTCCGCCCACAGAACTGCCACTCACTGGATGTTTTTTCTTTTTCGGACCATTCTCTGTAAACCCTAGAGATGGTTGTGGCTGAAAATCCCAGTAGATCAGCAGTTTCTGAAATACTCAGACCAGCCCTTCTGGAACCAACAACCATGCCACGTTCAAAGGCCTCAAATCACCTTTCTTCCCCATACTGATGCTTGGTTTGAACTGCAGGAGATTGTCTTGACCATGTCTACATGCCTAAATGCACTGAGTTGCCGCCATGTGATTGGCTGATTAGAAATTAAGTGTTAACGAGCAGTTGGACAGGTGTACCTAATAAAGTGGCCGGTGAGTGTAAATTACATTTGAATGAATAACTAAACTATAGATAGGTCTGTTTTGTACTTTACTACAACAGTTATTCAGAGCAATCCCTGCTATTAGTTAATTGACCATTTTTGGGTTCAGGGTTTGCACTTTTTTCAAGTAGTAATCATTTTTACATGTGAGTTATATGGGGAGAGTTCCTTTCAGACATTACCTCTGTGAGGATATCTGAGTATTTTTGAGGTAAATATAGAAACTGGGGGAGGCTGTGGTGTTAGATATTATACCAGAGTATTTGTGTTAATAACTGGCTTAATGATAGAAAACTGATGGTCTTTATTAATGGCACATCTTCAGAATATATCAAAAGAGGCATAGATGCCAGCAAATTATGCATGCCCCAGCACCTCCCTCTCCCACACCAGGGGCATGAATTAACGACACTCGTGTGATGTCACCTCCCTCTCCAATGCTCCCAACCTGGAGTGCTGGACACCTTGTACCTCCTCTCTGTGCTGTTTTATATAACTTTCTTTTCTAGGTTATCCCGCTGTGTCAAGACTAGCAGTGGACAACGCCAGGATCAAGATGAAGTGGAGCGGAGGTGAAGATTTGTATTTTTTGTTTTTGTTTTTTGAACTGGTCGATTTCCTTTAAACAGACCACACATGCAAAATTGTGTGAAGTTAAGGCATTAAATTATAAAAAAATACAGTTCAGAATGGGATACAGGTTCAGGAATGGGGTGAAAATTACATAGCAGGATACAGGCTCATATACTGGTTTAGGGTTCCAGAACAAATTTGGGGTTCAGGTTTCCAGATCAGGCTAGGGGTCCAGGTTTCTAGATCAAGGTTCCGGATCAGGTTGGGGTTTAATGGTACTGGCTTAGGCTGGATACAGTCTCAGGTACAGGTTCAGTGTTTCTGGTCCAGCAAAACACAAACAGACAGAATTACTGCAAGTACAAGGAAAAAGTCCATCCGGCAAGAGCCACTGTAATAAAATAGACTGTATGTCTAAATTTACTCTTTCTATAAAGGAGACTGTTTCAATAAATATGCACTAATAACTGATGATATTCAGGTGAGAGGTTAATGAAGTACATTGTGGACAGACAGTTAAATATTATATTATTTAGTCATATTATAAGACATATTTATGTTAAACAAGTGAAAATAAATTTAGGTTTTCTGGGTGTGCAAGGTGCTTATTGCTTTAGCCTGGTAGCAATCACTGCATCTCATCAAGTTCCACAAATACATGTGAATGATAGGATGGTTAATTTCCATGGTTACAGAAAGTGGTTTAAAAAAATCAATGGTTAACAAACCATTAGGTATTTTGCTTCAGTTGCTAATAATGTCAATTAGCCTCAAAGATGAATCATCCGACAGTCATGCCTTTTTCACGCTAAATCAACAAGATATTCCCCTTCATTAATAATGGTTGTGAACCAGTCAGGGTTAATGAAACCCATTGTTTTTTATGCTTTATCTATATAACAAGGAAAAATCCTAACCCTGACAAGATTAAAGTGCCCTAGGCTGATATCCCTGGACAGTGAATGAACCTGAGCTGTAGCTTGTGGATGTACAAGAAATATAGAAACTTGGCAGTGAAACAAGCCATTGCACTGCCATATGGAATAATAGTTGATCAGATTTGATCAGAAAATTTGCTGATACACCAAAGTAATATCCCGGAAGCCATAGCCCCATCACAAGTGTCACAGGGCACTAGGGCTGTTCACATCTAGGCTAGATTTATTTCAGGGAGGTTATATATAGGGGTGCAGAAATGGAAAGCTCAAAGGGGACAGCACATAAAGATACAGCGTGTGGTAGAGATTTAATTGAATTTATGCATATGTGCTCTATAATTATAATGCAGCAGGGGTGCAACTAGGAAAGGAAGGGATCCCCTTTACCTCTTAAAAATATACATATTTGTTACTCACACATGGGAGTTACAATCACATACAGTATATACACACCATATATATATATATATATATATATATATATATATACATACAGCACCATATACACCTACTCATGCATCATATGCACATACATACAGAATATACACATCACATATGGACACATATATAGAGTATATACACATCACATACACTCACCGGCCACTTTATTAGGTACACCTGTCCAACTGCTCGCTAACACTTAATTTCTAATCAGCCAATCACATGGCGGCAACTCAGTGCATATAGGCATGTAGACATGGTCAAGACAATCTCCTGCAGTTCAAACCGAGCATCAGTATGGGGAAGAAAGGTGATTTGAGGGCCTTTAAACATGGCATGGTTGTTGGTGCCAGAAGGGCTGGTCTGAGTATTTCAGAAACTGCTGATCTACTGGGATTTTCAGCCACAACCATCTCTAGGGTTTACAGAGAATGGTCCGAAAAAGAAAAAACATCCAGTGAGCGGCAGTTCTGTGGGCAGAAATGCCTTGTTGATGCCAGAGGTCAGAGGAGAGTGGGCAGACTGGTTCGAGCTGATAGAAAGGCAACAGTGACTCAAATCGCCATCCGTTACAACCAAGGTAGGCAGAAGAGCATCTCTGAACGCACAGTACGGCGAACTTTGAGGCAGATGGGCTACAGCAGCAGAAGACCACACCGGGTGCCACTCCTTTCAGCTAAGAACAGGAAACTGAGGCTACAATTTGCACAAGCTCATCGAAATTGGACAGTAGAAGATTGGAAAAACGTTGCCTGGTCTGATGAGTCTCGATTTCTGCTGCGACATTCGGATGGTAGGGTTAGAATTTGGCGTCAACAACATGAAAGCATGGATCCATCCTGCCTTGTATCAACAGTTCAGGCTGGTGGTGGTGGTGTCATGGTGTGGGGAATATTTTCTTGGCACTCTTTGGGCCCTTGGTACCAATTGAGCATCGTTGCCACGCCACAGCCTACCTGAGTATTGTTTCTGACCATGTCCATCCCTTTATGACCACAATGTACCCAACATCTGATGGCTACTTTCAGCAGGATAATGCGCCATGTCATAAAGCTGGAATCATCTCAGACTGGTTTCCTGAACATGACAATGAGTTCCCTGTACTCAAATGGCCTCCACAGTCACCAGATCTCAATCCAATAGAGCATATTTGGGATGTGGTGGAACGGGAGATTCGCATCATGGATGTGCAGCCGACAAATCTGTGGCAACTGTGTGATGCCATCATGTCAATATGGACCAAAATCTCTGAGGAATGCTTCCAGCACCTTGTTGAATCTATGCCATGAAGAATTGAGGCAGTTCTAAAGGCAAAAGGGGGTCCAACCCGTTACTAGCATGGTGTACCTAATAAAGTGGCCGGTGAGTGTATATACACACATACAGCAAATACACACATACATACAATACCATGTACAGCATATACACACACATAGAAATACATTATATACACAACACACAAAAGTGTGGCAAATGTGTGGAGCATCCTTGACCTTTCTTCTGTCTAACCTTTCTTTTAGTCCTCTTACTTCTTAAGTCCTGACCATAGAACTTTACTCCCCTCAGCACAGCTAAACTATGCAATCCAATGGGTCTCTTGCTTCTTCACCAGGATGCCATTAAGAAAAGTGCATCTAAAAATAAAGTCTAGAAATATAGAGTTTTACATACATCATGTCAAAAATATTAATCTCTTCAGATTGTATGTACTGTGAGAAGATGTAAATATACAGTAAGCATCTTAACCCCTTACCAACATGCGACGTAATAGTACATCACATGTCGACTGCAGGTGTATTGAGAGGGCTCACAGGCTGAGCCCTCTCCATACAAGTTCGGAGTTTGCTGCATACTGCGGTCGGTGCTGGCATCGGAAGCATGCCGGAGGCATTTAAATTACGGCATGGGCACTGCCTTCTTGGATTTGATCGCTGCACCCTGTGAGGTAATTGGGAGGCGGCATTTGGTTACCATGACAACCTCAGGTCTTACAAGGCTGTCTGGTTTTAATCCATTCATTACAATGTGTGTTTTGCACATTGTATCAAACGATTTGGTAAATCCCCATATACTTCCATACTGTAGTATGACAGTATATGGTAGGATCAATCAAACAAACTAGGGTTAATGTACCCTAGGGGGTCTGAAAAATAATTTAAAAAATTTAAAAAGTTCAAAAAAATTATATTAAAAACACCTAAAAATTCAAATCCCCCCCCCCTTTCACTACAACCCATATAAATATAAATAAATGTGGTATCGCCGTGTCAAAATCTATCAAAATATAGATATAGAAATATTTCCATTTTCAAAAACATAAAAAAATTCAATAAAACATGATCAAAAAGCTGCACAGTTCTTATACTAATGTAAATTTGACATCCCCGTGATTCCACCGACCCAAAGAATGTAGTAGACATGTCCTTTGGGAAACACAGTGAAAGCGTAGAATCCAAGCCCGCAAGAAAATGGTGCAAACATGTTCTTTTTACCATTTTCACTGCATTTGGAGTTTGTTTCCCGCTTCCCCCATGACATGGAATATTAAATGCCGTCACTATGAAGTGCAATTTGTTTCGCATACAGCCTTCATATGTCACTATGAAGTGCAACTTGTTATGCATGCAGCCCTCATACAGCTCTTTATATGGAAAAATAAAAAAGTTATAGATTTTTGAAGGCAAGGAGTAAAAACTGGAAACGCAAAAACGAAAAAGGGCCTCAGTGTATGGATTGGCTTATTATCATGTTGCGACGGACAGAATATTCACTACTTTATGCAGGACACATTTCTGTGAGATACAGAGGTGTGGCGTAGGTAAAAGCTTCAAATCATTTATTTCTGTTTGATTTCATTAACACCTGGGTTTGGAGAGACGGGGGAGAGAATAGGTTTTAGGTATAATCTAATGATTAGCACTTTCATTTCCCACAGTATACACAGAGTGTCAGATGTCAGGACAGCTCACAATCTGCTTGCTTCGTCCCCTCAATGCTTATTTCATGAAGGGAGAGTAAAAGGATACATAAATTTATGTTGAAAGAGAAACACGATACAGCAATTTATGTAATGAAAATGGCAATTGAAACTGAATGCAGTTCTACAGCCAATAATTAGATATGCTAAAGTAGACCTCGGAGATTTCAGGGATATTGTTATCATTCTGTGCCTTGCAGATATATTTTTTTGTCCACCAACTACTAACTTTTATTTAGATAGTACAAAGTCAATACAGGCGGTCCCCTACTTAAGAACACTTGACTTACATACGACCCCTAGTTACAAACGGACCACTGGATATTGGTAATTTATTGTCCTTTAGTCCTAGACTACAATAATCAGCTGTAACAGTTATCAGAGGTGTCTGCAATGAAGCTTTATTGTTAATCCTGATTCTTATGACAACCCAACATTTTTAAAATCCAATTGTCACAGAGACCAAAAAAGTTCGGGCTGAGATTACAATGATAAAATATACAGTTTCGACTTACATACAAATTCAACTTAAGAGCAGACCTACAGACCCTATCTTGTATGTAACCCGGGGACTGCCTGTATAGACAATTTTCAACTTCTCCTTATTATGATATAAGTGTCTAATGCCGATGATAAATTTCTCTGCTTTGCCCTGGCTCTTTACCTGACAAAATTGGGCACATTTATCAAGAACAGTGCAAACAGTGCAAACCAGATTCATGATTTCTGGCGCCTGTTCTTCATAAATCTGGCGCCATCTGCATTGCTTCGACAACTATTTTTTGGTGCACCTCCGAAATAGGGTGTTCGACACATTTCTATCAGATTCTGCATGACAAATGTGGCACACAGTCTGACTATGGACCACAACGCCCCTTTCAGTGCTGGAATTTGTGTTGTGTAAAGAATAGTGCAGCCACGACAAAAAAGGGTTGTGTATCACACATATGTGGCGTGGGCAGTTCTTAAAGGAAACCTGTCATCATAAATTGACTTAAAGGGAACCTGTCACCAGGAGACCCATTTTAGCACTCCCCAAGTCCCCACAGAGCATAGTACATACACTGCCAAAGTGTTTTTGTATAAAAAATAGGTTTTATAGAAAAAAAGATATGTTATATTGTACCTTTCATTAGCATCTGCTGTGTGACTAGGCAGTTGCCAATTGGGAGGGGCTGGAAAGGAGCAGTTCCACCCCACCCTTGGGAAACATGTGACCTTTTCAAATATATGAATAACTCCCAACACTCGGGATTGGCTGTAGAGGAGCAGGGGGCGTCGCTAAGCCCAGTGATGGGTGTTTTCATATATTTGAAAAGGTCACATGGAGGAGATGCTCCTTTCCAGCCCCTCCCAAAAGGCAACTACCTAGTCACATAGCAGATGCTAATGAAAGGTACAATATAACATTTTTTTTTCTGTAAAACCAATTTTTAATACAAAAACACTTTGGCAGTGTATGTACTATGCTCTGTGGGGACTGGGGGAGTGCTAAAAATGGGTCTCTTGGTGACAGGTTCCCTTTGATAGACCACTACTAGTATGTTGTCAAGCAACTGAGCAGCTTCTAGATGATGTTTATTTTATTCTCTGGTGTGGTGAGATCATCCAGAAAATGAACTTAGAAGTGAGATGTAAACAGGTTTTATGAAGTCAAGCTTTCCCTGCCTTAAAACACCCCCTTCACTGTAATCAATGGTTCTGCACCCAGGAACATCATTGACTAGATCTCCTGAAGCACGTCATTCAAATAGGAAGAGGTGTTCAGTGGCATAGAGAGCTATGCTTTATTGTTTATAAAAAACAATATTTAATTGAACTGGACTACCCTTCAGGGGTCCCGAAGATCACAAGCCCCATGTTGCAGCCCTCTAGCCCTTACCACCCTCATTTTACAGCCATTTTGGGGTCACAAAGTTTGTGTCAAGTTTAACAGGGTGGCTCAGCACTAATTATGAGAATTTCATGTCTCTTTCACTTTAATTATTAACTTCAAAAATTGGTGACTAAGTTAGTAGGTCACATTATTATACAGATTAGGGGGATGCCTACAGAACTAGGGCATTTTACAGTGTAGGTAGGCAACAGGAAGCGGCATTATGATGATGTGTGGAGCTATTATACAAGGCGTATTATCCTGTATTGGAATAATAGAGGTGTACACAAAATTTACAAAATGTAATTATAAATTTGAAAGACCTTTTTTTCTTACAACAAATAATTGATTAGTGAAATAAAACTATGAAAATGTAATAATTGAATTATAGTTTATGCACAATACATTGCACAGAATAAAAATGGGCATGAGTAAATCAATATACCGTAATGTAAAGGAAGGACTTTTAGTAATAATATTCAATGGATGAACATTTGTGCTCAAATATCTTTTCGGTTTTAAAAGATAATAGGTTTTCAATTGTTTTTTTTTATAAAATACTTGAGTTGATTATAAACCTCTTTAGAAAAATATAATGGATTTGTATATATAGGTCATAATTCATACAAGGATATGAAATATAATCCATTCTTATCATAGAGGAATCCATTTAGTAAACTGATTATATTTTATTTATCTGCAGCAATAGAACATGGATTAGTCTCCAGACATAGTTAAGTTGGGTTTTTAATATTTTCGATACAGGTCAATAATATAAAAACTACACTTAATCTCATAGTAACATGTATTTTAATATTTACTTCTATTAAAGGTAAAGAAAAGGGATTATTCAATGATTAAAAATCACATGATGGAACAATACTAAGACATTTTAACCTTTTCTATTTAGGTAGATATACCAGGGAATATTGTGCATAATATTTTTTCCACATTATGTCATAAAAAGGGTGACTGTAACATCATGCTGGCGTCTCTGTCCATAGATTGCGGCAGAGGATGCACTGGTCCAACAATAGTTAACTCACTGTGACTGTCATAGCTATGCTCCAATCATCTGGGGCACAGATTCTGGCTGCATATAAATATCCGTCTTACAGTTAGTTCACTGCTGGTTAAAGTTTATCTTGGCCTGCTCTGTACTTTTTAAGAGAGACTCTTCTGATATTCTGGTATTTCTATCTAGGCTCCCACTCAGACTACTCTTCAGCTTGTGTGATACTGTTCTTTGTTGCTATCACTATTGTGACTCCGATTGTTGACTATCATACCTGACAAAATATGAAATGAAAGGATAATCTTAAAACTGAACATTTATTTGGCATAGTAAAAAGAAAAATTTTTTTTATAGTGCTTTAGTATAGCTCACTTTTCCTTAAATATGACTTTATTACCAATTTTATAACACTAGAGCAACCTATCTACTGTTTTGTTTTGTAGCTTTATTCGCCACCAAGCCAAATAGTGTTGGCAGTGACTGAACAGGTCAACAGGGGGAGCAGTAGATAGTATCAATGATGACTATTATTTCATCTCCAATCTACCATTCTTTAATACATTTCTCGACTCACTTTCTGACATATACAGTCCCCTGAAATTCTCTGCTGCCCCCCTGATGAAATGTCGTGCAGCTCCGCAATATACAAAAAAATAAACTTATATACAAACCTTCTGACGCTCCCTATGGCTCCTTTTCCTTCTTCTCTTTTGTTGTAGCAGAGAGCTATGATGTGCCGGTTTTGCCACTGATGACATCATAGTATTCACCAGCGGGCAGAGCACATAGACGCGTCTCTCTGCCCACTCTGCTACGAAGGGAACAGAAGAAGGAAGTTGAGCCACGGGGAGCAACGGGGAGTGCAGGAATTTGAGTACGTTTATTTTTTTATACCCCAATGTATAAGCCGAGGTGGGGTTTTTCAGCATCATTTTTGTGTTGAAAAACTCAGCTTATACACAAGTATATATGATATATTCTTATACTAAATCTAGTGCAACAAAATGGGAAGACATGGTGCATTGTAAACGTATGCCTTGAACATATATTACATCTGTATAATATCAATTTGCTATCCAAATATTATACTTTGATACCAGACACTGTGGATTTCCTCTTCCAATTTCTATTTCACGTAAGATGATCTACATCCACATTGGCAGCAGCTTTCACCCTCACTTGACCCTCATTGGTAGCCATATTTTAACGCAGTGTGTCTTTCTTCACCCGCCATCTTCCAGGGCTAGTGATTCCATTATTCTATTTCTTACAGGATTTTATTTCTTTAATCCTTTATTTTTGCATTTTAAATAATAATAGACAGGTATTTTTTTTAAATAAACTTTATTGAAGCTATTCCAATAGATACATTTGCATTTGTACATATTACATCACATGTACCCCAAGCCTGTTATGTGGCTTCACATTTTTCCATATTGTAAGAAAGCAGGATATATCTTAAAAGCCAAACTGACACAGCACAAACAAACAACATTTTGTCAGACATTACTTCAACTTAAAGAACAGCATAAGAATATGTTGCTCATAGGTCTCTCATAGTAGGGATTTCCACTCTCATTGTTTATCTAGATCATATTGTATGGTTGATTTGTAAAACATGGAATTTAGCCCCAGTTCTCAGTTGTTATGAAATCGCCCCTCTCCACCCTCACCCTCCACTACCATTTTTTCCATAATGCAATTAGAATTTACCCTCCTTGTTAGTTCCACAAACGTGGGAACATATGCAGATTTTCATAGACATGCTATCAATGTTAGGACTAAAGATGAGTGAATCATTTCGAACAAAGTGGAATTCAATACGAACTTCACTGAAAATTTGATTTGTCTGGAATCTGAAGTTTACAAAGTGAAGTGAACAAAATGGGGCAGATTTACTTACCCGGTCCATTCGCGATCCAGCGCACGTTCTCTGGGGGACTCACTAAGGTAGTTCCTCCGAACTTCCTCCGAACTCTGAAATTCACCGACGTATTCCTAGTGAAGGTAAGGTTTTTTTTTTTATAAATGCGGCGGTTTTT